>NC_041390.1:129641243-129686775 GCF_002162155.2 Triticum dicoccoides | reverse complement strand
GAGGTGCATGCCCTAACTTGGAAGGGTTATGTTGCTCATATCGTGCGTATGGTATCTTGCATTGCTATGTCATTTGCTTAGTTTAGACATGCTTTGTGTGAATCCCACCTGTTTAGTATCTAATTACCATATATGTGAATTATGCAATGCCATCTTGTTGGAAGACATTATATATGTGAATTATGCAATGTTATCTTGTTGCAAGGCACTATGTATGTGAATTATGCAATGCCATGCTGTTTAGGCAAGCGTCATTTATGTGAATTATATCATGCCGTCCTTTTTTTGTATTTATCATTGCTTTTGTCGACAATGTTTGTATATTCAACTGCTCTTCCTGTGCATCAGCCATTTGAATTGGTGATGGAGAAATCTGGAGTGAAAACAAGGTCTTTAGAGCAGACAATGCTACCTGCTGAAGCAGATATCTTGCTGGTTATAGATAGCTCTTCACAGGAGGATTCCGAGGCAGATGACCAGTCCTATTATCCCCCAGAGGTGTATGCTCAAACTTGGCAGGGTTATATTACTCATATAATGCATATGTTGTATTGCAATGCTTAGTTTTTACATCATATACACAATATTGAATGACATCTCCTTAGTTGACACATCATATATGTGATTGCCCTCTGCTCACTTCCTTAGTATATAAATCATATATTTGAATTATGTCATGCCATGATGTTTACATAGATAGCATGTATCTGAATTATGGCATGCCAACCCATTTTCTAAAGACATAATAGAGTCATATCATCTCATCCTGTTTACATAGTCATCATATTTTAAATTATGTCATTCTATCCGTGAATTATATCATGCCATCATGTTTCCATCGACGACATGTTTGTGATTTATGGCATGCCAAGCACTTTAATAAACACATCGTATAGTTATATCATGTCATCCTGTTTACATAGTCATCATATTTTGAAGTATGTCATTCTATCCTGTTTAGTTAGCCATCATACATGTTAAATTGTGTCATGCTATCTTGTTTAATTAGCCATCATATATGTGAAATTATGTCCTGCTATTCTATTTGCTTAGACAACATAAATGTGCATTATTTCATGCCCTGTTTTCTTCCCTACTATCCATTGCACCTGTCTATCTTACAATGTTTGTACATTCAATTACTTTTCTTGTTTATCAGCCATTTCAATTGGAGGGAGTGATGGCAGTATCTGTGGGAGTAAAAACACGGTCTTCAGAAAAGATCGTGCTACCTGTCGATGTAGATAGAACCACGGTTGTACTTGCCCAAGAACCAGCCCCACCACATATAACCCACACTCATGCAGATTGTACCCCTACCCAGTTGGACAGAGAACCAGCTACACCCCTTGTAACCCCAACCCCAGCAGATAGACACCCAGTTCCCGTTGACACAGCACCGTCTCCACCATAGAGCACCCAAACACGAGCAGTTAGTAAGGCAACTGCAGTGCCCAAATCACGAGGACCACCACTCCGAACCCGAAGTCAACGCTTAAAGCAGAAGAAGAATTGTTCTCAGGTCAGGTTCCGTAGCTATGGTTCATACTACTTTGCTCTTGCATCACTGTATTTACTGATACCAACTAATTTCAAATTTGTAGGATGCAATTGAAACTCCAATGGCGCAATAGGTATGTTATAAACCTGTTTCTTCAACGTGTTTGGCTGTTTGCTGTTGTAACTTGCTCTATGTCGATTTCAGTTTCAATTGAATAAACAGTTATGTTCTCATGCCATGCACATTACAAGTGTTGTTATTGTTGTGTAGTTTCCCACACTTATATTCTGTCTATGTTGCTTTGTCTTAAATAGATATGATTCGAACTATATCTATCTTGATTTGGCAACATAAACTAGAATGATATAGACCATACAGTGACCATACTACATAGATATATGTTTGTTTCATGTTGTTTTCCTGTCCACCTTACTACTGAACTGGTTTACCAAAATGAATTTCATATACTACATTGTAAACCTGAGATGTGTTTGTTTGTTTCTCTTTTAGAACGCGGAAAAAATATTGGAGAAGAGTACCCTATTATGCAATGGTAAAGGAAGTAATGCAGATAAGGTTCAAGATAGTGAGACATCCCTGTTGGTCTCCAAGAAAGCTGATAAAAAATATATTGAAGACACTAAGACAACCCCAAAGTCCTGTCTTGATGTAGTGTTCGAGTTACTGGCTACCACTGCTGGCACCAGCTCTTCAAACTCGTTGCCGGAATCAGTTCGGCTTCTTGAGTCTCAACTTCAAGTTGAAAGACATCGATCATATGTTATGCGACAGGAAGCCGAAGGACTGAGTAAGTCCCTGCAAAAATCAGATGCATACTTTCTGGTGCAACAGCAAGCGCTGGAGGACTTAAGCGCCAAACAAGAGAAAGTTAATAAGCTTGCTAAGCATCTTGCCAGCATTATGGGCACCCAGGATATTGTTTCTTGAGCTCTTCTGAAGTGGTTTCAGTTTTGGACTTGTTTTGTTGCAGCGTTTATATGCTGCTGTGTTCCCTATATTTGCACTGGTGGCGAACTTTGATGCCCAGTGGATGTAATATGTGTAATAGCCGTGATAGCCTAGTGTAAGTTGCTTACTTATTTATTTCCTTGTTGTCTTGTTTATTTGTTCGCTTGTAGTCAGTGCAATTCTTTTTCTGCGGTTTGCTAGTGGCTGCAATAACCATGGGCTAATATTTACTGTAGTGACACTTGGCCTCGTACGGGCCGTAGAAACAATGGGCCTTCTACGGGCCATATAAACAGTGGGCCTTCTACGGGCCATAGAAACAGTGGGCCTTCTACGGGCCGTAGAAACAATGGGCCTTCTACGGGCCATAGAAACAATGGGCCTTCTACGGGCCGTATCATCAATGGGCCTTATACGGGCCGTATGATCGATTGGCCAAACATGGGCCAAACAGACCGCATTATGGCCGTAAATGGGCTAGAGTTGGAATCGTCCGTTCATGGGCTGACCATAACGGGCCATCATTAATAGGCTGTATTTGATGACGCTATGAAAACGGCCCAACGTATTAACGGACCACAAACGGGCCGACTGTAACCACGGGCTGAATTTGTCCCACAAGCAGAAAATAACAGTAACGAGCCATAAGTAAACGAATGCTGGAAAATAGCCCAAGAATAAATGGGCTCTGAGAAGGCCGAAAGATAACATGGGCTGGAAACGGCCCAACAGAATAACGGGCCGTTAACGGGTATAAAGTGATACACTGTTCTTTATGGGCCAGTTTCACCACGGGCCGTTAATGGGTGTAAAGTGATACACCATTCATTACGGGCCAGTTTCACCACGGGCCGTTAATAGGCCAAGAGTTACATAGGGCCTCATATGGGCTGAAAGACGTCATGGGCCATACATGGGCCAGAAGTGAAAACAGGCTGGAATCATATTGGATGGCCCAGATGACACTACTGGGCCTAATTCAAATAGGGCGTAACGGGCCTTGGGTTAGCGGGTTGTAAATGGGCTATATGCGAACAGGCCATTAACAGGCTTTCCATGTGCCGGCCCGCCACCTTTTGACCAAGTCAAATGGGCCAGCCTTTTCGCGGGAATGGGCCTCTGTTGGGTCGTGCCACGTGTCGATGTATCATAGGCGCCTTCTGTCCAATGAGTGGATGACTTCTGCCCCAGTGATGAGCCGACACGTGTTTCCTCCAGCCAATGATGATTTTACACGTGGAAAATCCCCATTGGTCGGGGCTGTTAATGGGTTATCGGATCCAAAACCCGACCCGATAGATTAACGGCGTTCCGTTACGGTGGATGCCACGTGTCGGTCACCCTTGACGAAAGCACTTCTGTGACGTGCGATTTATCGTCTTGGAAGTGGACACTTCCGTGATGATAATTTTGGTAATGTCATGGAACACTTCTATGACAGCACAGGTATGACTATCTTGATTCTGTCATAAAATCGTCATGGATGTACATGCATGACAGAAAAAGCGACCTATTGTGACAAACACGTATCATCACGGAAGTGTATTTTTTGTAGTGTTATTTGTCCCTAGGCAATCGATAACTAGATCGGTAATCATTATTGCAATTTTATATGAGGTAGAGGCATAAGCTAACATACTTTCTCTACTTGGATCATATGCACTTATGATTGGAACTCTAGCAAGCATCCACAACTACTAAAGATCATTAAGGTAAAACCCAACCATAGCATTAAAGTATCAAGTCCTCTTTATCCCATACGCAACAACCCCCTTACTCGGGTTTGTGTTTCAGTCACTCACGCAACCCACTAGAAGCGAATCATGAACGTATTGCAACACCCTACAGCGGGGATCCCTCACGATTGCGCGACACGGAGAGCACCATAGGACATCACCAATAATAAAACATGCAACTCAAACCAATCACGATCATCAAATAACCATTAGGACAAAACAGATCTACTCAAACATCATAGGATAGCCATACATCATTGGGAAATAATATATAGCATTGAGCACCATGTTTAAGTAGAGGTTACAACGGGTAAGAGAGAGGTTCCGCTGCTGCATAAAGGGGGGAAGAGTTGGTGATGATGGCGGTGAAGTTGTTGGTGAAGATTGCAGTGATGATGATGGCCCCCGGTGGCACTTCGGTGCTACCGGAAGCAAGGGGGAGAGAGCCCCCCTCCTTCTTCTTCTTCCTTGACCTCCTCCCTAGATGGGAGAAGGGTTTCCCCTCTGGTCCTTGGCCTCCATGGCATGGGTGGGGCGAGAGCCCCTCCGAGATTGGATCTATCTCTCTGTCTCTCTATTTCTGCGTTTTCAGATTCTACCCTTTCACCGTTTCTTATATTCTGGGAGATCCGTGACTCCGATTGGGCTGAAATTTTAACATGATCTCTATCCGGATATTATCTTTCTTGCAGCGAAATAAGGGCATCAACTGCCTTACAGGGTGGCCACGAGGGTCAGGGGCGCGCCTGCCCCCCTGGGGCGTGCCCCTGCCTCGTGCCCCCCTCGGGCATCGTCTCACGTGAATTTTTCTTCCCAAAAATCATATATATTACAAAAAAATCTTCGTCAGTTTTTATCCCGTTTGGACTCCGTTTGATATGGATATTCTACGAAACAAAAAACATGCAACAAACAGGAACTGGCACTGGGCACTGGATCAATATGTTAGTCCCAAAAATAGTATAAAAAGTTTCCAAAAGTATATGAAAGTTGTAGAATATTGGCTTGGAACAATCAAAGATATTAGATACGATGGAGACGTATCACAAAGTAGTATGGAAGTAACGGTAACGATGGCAAAAGTAACAGTAGTTGTTGTTGTTAAAATCGTAACAGTGGCAACAGAAAAGTAACTAAGCAAAGATAAATATGTGAAAAGCTCGTAGGCAATGGATCAATGATGGATAATTATGTGGGATGTGATTCCTCATGCAACAGTTATAACATAGGGTGACACAGAACTATCTCTAGTTCATCAATGTAATGTAGGCATGTATTCTGAATATAGTCATACTTGCTTATGGAAAAGAACTTGCATGCCATCTTTTGTCCTACCCTCCCGTGGTAGCGCGGTCCTATTGGAAACTAAGTGATATTAAGGCCTCCTTTTAATAGAGTACTGGACCAAAGCATTAACACTTAGTGAATACATGAACTCCTCAAACAACGGTCATCACCGGGAGTGGTCCCGATTATTGTCACTTCGGGGTTGCCAGATCGTAACACATAGTAGGTGACTATTAACTTGCAAGATAGGATCAAGAACTCACATATATTCATAAAAACATAATAGGTTTAGATCTGAAATCATGGCACTCGGACCGTAGTGTCAAGCATTAAGCATAGCAAAGTCATAGCAACATCAATCATAGAACATAATGGATACTAGGGATCAAACCCTAACAAAACTAACTCGATTACATGGTAAATCTCATCCAACCCATCACCGTCCAGCAAGCCTACGATGGGATTACTCACGCACGACGGTGAGCATCATGAAATTGGTGATGGAGGATGGTTGATGATAATGATGGCAACAGATTCCCCTCTCCGGATCCCCGAATGGACTCCAATTAGCCCTCCCGAGGAAGATTAGGGCTTGGCGGTGGGTCCGTATCATAAAACGCGATGAATCCTTCTCCCTGATTTTTTTCTCCCCGAAAGTGAATATATGGAGTTGGGGTTGAGGTTGGTGGAGTCCCAGGGGGGCCCACGGGGCAGGGGGGCGCCCTCCACCCTCGTGGACAGGGTGTGGGCCCCCTGATGCTGATTCTTTCGCCAGTATTTTTCATTAATTCAAAAACGTGTCTCCGTGAATTTTCAGGTCATTATGAGAACTTTTATTTCTGCACAAAAATAACACCATGGTAGTTCTGCTGAAAATAGCGTCAGTCCGGGTTAGTTCCATTCAAATCATGCCAGTTAGAATCCAAAACAAGGGCAAAAGTGTTTGGAGACGTATCAACTCCCCCAAGCTTAAAAATTTGCTTGTCCTCAAGCAATTCAGTTGACAAACTGAAAGTGATAAAGAAAAAAATTTACAAACTCTTTTTGATCTTGTTGTTGCAAATATGTAAAGCCAGCATTCAAGTTTTTAGCAAAGATTATGAACTAACCATATTCACAATAACTTTTAGGTCTCATGTTTACTCATATCAATGGCATAATCAACTAGCGAGCAATAATAATAAATCTCGGATGACAGCACTTTCTCAAAACAATCATAACATGATATAACAAGATGGTATCTCGCTAGCCCTTTCTGAGACCGCAAAACATAAATGCATAGCACCCCTTAAGATCAAGGACTGGCTAACCATTGTAATTCTTGGTAAAAGAGATCCAATCACAGTCATACTCAATGTAAATTAACAGCAATTCATGCGAATGACAGCGGTGCCCTCCAACTGCTGCTTTTTAATAAGAGGATGATGACTCAACATAAAAGTAAATATATAGGCCCTTCACAGAGGGAAGCAGGGATATGCAAAGGTGCCAGAGCTCGAATTTTGAAATAGAGAGAAATAATATTTTGGGTGGCATACTTTCATTGTCAACATAACAACCAAGAGATCTTGATATCTTCCATGCTACACACATTATAGACGGTTCCCAAACAGAATGGTAAAGTTTATACTCCCCACCACCAACAAACATCAATCCATGGCTTATCCGAAACAACGGGTGCCGTCCAACTAACAACAATCCTGGGGGAGTTTTGTTGCAATTATTTTGATTTGATTTGAGCATGGGACTGGTGAAGGAAATATGCCCTAGAGGCAATAATAAAGTTATTATTTATTTCCTTATTTCATGATAAATGTTTATTATTCATGCTAGAATTGTATTAACCGGAAACATAATACATGTGTGAATACATAAACAAACAGAGTGTCACTAGTATGCCTCTACTTGACTAGCTCGTTGATCAAAGATGGTTATGTTTCCTAGCCATAGACATGAGTTGTCATTTGACTAACAGGATCACATCATTAGGAGAATGATGTGATTGACTTGACCCATTTTGTTAGCTTAGCACTTGATCGTTTAGTATGTTGTTATTGCTTTCTTCATGACTTATACATGTTCCTATGACTATGAGATTATGCAACTCCCGTTTACCGGAGGAACACTTTGTGTGCTACCAAATGTCACAATGTAACTGGGTGATTATAAAGGTGCTCTACAGGTGTCTCCGATGGTACTTGTTGAGTTCGCATAGATCAAGATTAGGATTTGTCACTCCGATTGTCGGAGAGGTATCTCTGGGCCCTCTCGGTAATGCACATCACTATAAGCCTTGCAAGCAATGCAACTAATGAGTTAATTGCAGGATAGTGCATTACGAAACGATAAAAGAGACTTGCTGGTAACGAGATTGAACTAGGTATTGGGATACCGACGATTGAATCTCGAGCAAGTAACATACCGGTGACAAAGGGAACAACGTATAGTGTTATGCGGTTTGACCGATAAAGATCTCTGTAGAATATGTAGGAACCAATATGAGCATCCAGGTTCTACTATTGGTTATTGACCGGAGACATGTCTCGGTCATGTCTACATAGTTCTCGAACCCGTAGGGTCCGCACGCTTAAAGTTCTGTGACGATCGGTATTATGAGTTTATGTGATTTGATGTAATGAAGGTAGTTCGGAGTCCCGGATGAGATCGGGGACATGACGAGGAGTCTCGAAATGGTCGAGACGTAAAGATCGATATATTGGAAGGCTATATTCAGACATCGAAAAGGTTCCGAGTGATTCAGGTATTTTTCGGGGTGCCGGGAGTTATGGGAATTCGTCCGGGGAGTCAATGGGCCTTAATGGTCCTTAGTGGGAAGGAGAGACAGCAGCCAGGAGGTGGTGCGCGCCCCTCCCAAGCCCAGTCCGAATTGGACAAGGGGTTTGGGGCGCCCCCCCTCTCCCTTCCTTCTCCCCTCCCCCTCCTTTCCCCCTTCTCCTAGTTGGACTAGGAAAGAAGGAAACCTACTCCTACTAGGAGTAGGAATCGTACTCCCTTGGCGCACCCCTCCTAGGGCCGACCTCCTCCTCCCTCCCTCCTTTATATACGGGGTCAAGGGGCAACCCAAGAGACACAAGTTGATCCCAAAGATCTCTTCCAGCCATGTGCGGTGCCCCCTCCACCATAATCCACCTCGGTCATACTATAGTGGTGCTTAGGCGAAGCCATGCCATGGTAACTTCATCAACATCGTCACCACGGTGTCGTGCTGACAAAACTCTTCTCTGAGCTCTACTGGATCGTGAGTTCGCGGGACGTCACCGAGCTGAACGTGTGCTGAACACGGAGGTGCCGTACATTCAGTAATAAGGATCGGTCGATCGTGAAGACGTACGACTACATCAACCGTGTTGTCATAATGCTTCCGCTTAATGGTCTACGAGGGTACGTGGACGACACTCTCCCCTCTCGTTGCTATGCGTCACCATGATCCTGCGTGTGCGTAGGAATTTTTTTGAAATTACTATGTTCCCCAACAACTGGGCATCCTGGTTACGGGCCATTTTCTCGTGAATGATGAGCGGAGTCCACTCATCGTGAGAATAACCCATCTAGCATGGAATATATAGACATCCCTAGTTGATACATGAGTTATTCGAGCATACAAAACAGAATTTCATTTGAACGTTTAGAGTTTGGCACAAACAAATTTACTTGGAACGACAGGTAAATACCGCATATAGGAAGGTATGGTGGACTCATATGGAATAACTTTGGGGTTTATGGAAATGGATGCACAAGCAGTATTCCCGCTTAGTACAAGTGAAGGCTAGAAAGAGACTGGGAAGCGACCAACTAGAGAGCGACAACAGTCATGAACATGCATTAAGATTAATCAACAATGACTGCAAGCATGAGTAGGATATAAATCACCGTGAACATAAATATCGTGGAGGCTATGTTAATTTTGTTTCAACTACATGCGTGAACATGTGCCAAGTCAAGCCACTCGAATCGTTCAAAGGAGGATACCACCCTATCATAGCACATCACAACCATTTTAATAGCATGTTGGCACACAAGGTAAACCATTATAAACTCCTAGCTAATTAAGCATAGCATGGGCAACTATAATCTCTAATTGTCATTGCAAACATGTTTCATTCATAATAGGCTAAATCAGGAATGACGAACTAATCATATTTACAAAAACCAGATAGGTCGAGTTCATACCAGCTTCTCTCATCTCATTCAGTCCATCATATATCGTCATTATTGCCTTTCACTCGCACGACCGAATGGTGTGGACAATAATAATAGTGCACGTGCATTGGACTAAGCTGGAATCTGCAAGAATTTAATTCAAGGGAGAAGACAAGGTAATATGGGCTCTTAGTTAAATCAACAATAATGCATATGAGAGCCACTCAACATTTTCATCATGGTCTTCTCCTCTCGACCCCCAAAGAATAATAAAGGAAATAAAACTATTTACACGGGAAAGCTCCCAACAAGCAAAAGAAGAACAAGAAATCTTTTTGGATTTCTTTTAGTTACTACTACTACAGGCATGGAAAGTAAACTAGCTAAAAGCTACAACTATTTTTTTGTTTTTCTTAAGGTTTTTCAAACACACAAGAAGAAGGCTTAGAAAAGAAAATAAACTATCATGGATAGTACAATGAAAAAGTCTGAGCACCAACAACTAGAATGAGTGTGTGAACATGAATGTAATGTCGGTGAGAAATACGTACTCCGCCAAGCTTACGCTTTTGGCCAAACTTGGTATATGGCCACTGCTGGCCTGGCGGATATCCAAAGTCGTAGCTGGGGTTGTACTGAGATGCAGCAGCTACTGCCTGAAGAGCTGCAGCTTGGAGGCGAGCTGCCTCCGTCCTCCTCTCATACTCGTTCGCCTCCTCCCTGATTATAACATATCTCCTTTTTGCCTGAAAGTTAAAGAAAGTAGGAGCAAGGAGGGCAACATGGGCAGCGCGCTATCTGTCAAAGATTAGTCAGTACTGGAGGAACTGTTCATTCCTCTCAAGAAACTGATGGCGAACCATAGCACTATAATCTAGATAAGCAGGAGGCAACTCCATATCATTTCCATGTATGGCTACACCAAGATAATTAGCTACACGAGTTGCATAAATTCCACCAAACAAATCTCCACTTATACAGTTAAGATGCAACCTTCATGGCATAATGGCCCCGAAGTTATATTGTTTATTGCCTAATACCGCACTCTTGAGGACACAAAGATCTGGAACGCACATGTGACAAGCCTCATCTTTACCGTTAATGCATCTACCTATAAAGAGAGAAAAATAATGTATGGAATGGAAATGAATGCTCCCTATGGTAGCTTGTGTGATTTCTCTAGATTCCCCAACCGTGATACTACCAAGAAAGTCTTTATATTCAGATTTGCGAGGTTCACTAACATTGCCCCACTATGGAAGTTTACAAGCAGTATTAAAATCTTCTAAGTCCATGGTATATGATTATCATAAAGATCAAATAAAACAGTGTGAGAATTGCGCGAGGATGTAAATTTAAACCTACTCACAAAGGAATCAGTTAGGTAGTGGTACCTTAGGCACTTATCTGACATGAAGTCCTGAAGATCAGCATTACGCACATGCACGTCAAATTCATCCTTGATGCCTGGCTGGACCATAAACTCCTCTGACGACCATTCACAAGGCCACACTTGAGCTTCCCTTAGTGGTTCATCGTCCGGCTCACATATCGCGAGCGTTGGTCCTTGCTTCCTTGAGGAACCACCTTGGTACATTTTCCTATGCATTTTTCTTTCTCTGAAAAATTCCTGAAATTTTAGTGACTCAAAATAAAAGTGAACCAAACTCAACAAGATTGATAGCAACTACTCCCACAGGTGCCTAGAGGCTATATCATGCATTAAAACTACTTTGGACCATATAAATTTGACATGCAAGCTCAAGAACAGGGTCACCTTAGCAGCAAAAATTTACAATAAAGAAAGCACTAGAACAAAAACTAATTGGACCATTGGAGGAGTCACATACCGAAGAACAATCTCCCCAAACAGTTTTGTGAATGGACCTTTGAGCAAAGAGATCAAAAATGGCAGCAAGATGAGCTAGAACACGGGTTTGAGCTATGGGAGGATTTTATCTGGAGGAAGACGAAGTGAGTGGGTGTTGGAATAAGTGGAGGGGGTCCACGTGGGACCCACGAGGCAGGGGCGTCCTGGGGGGGTGGACACGCCCTGTGCCCCCATGGCCAAATGGTGGGCCCCCCTGGTGTGTTCTCAATGCCAGAAGTTCTTAAATATTCTACAAAAAATCATATTTCATTTTCAGGACGTTTGGAGAACTTTTATTTTGGGGTATTTTTATTGCAAGGATAATTTAGAAAATAGACAGAAAATACTATTTTTTTTCTTTATTTAATCTAAATAACAGAAAGTAAACAGAGGGTACAGAGAGTTGTGCTTTCTAACTTCATCCATCTCGTGCTCATCAAAAGGAATCCACTAACAAGGTTGATCAAGTCTTGTTAACAAACTCTTTCCGAATCGCATGAAACCGGAGAATTTTGAATAACACTAGCTTACCTCAACGGGGGTATGCATGTCCCCAATAATAAGATGTCATATTTCTTCTTGACATTAGGACGAGGGAACTTAAAACCTCCAATAGTAATCGCTGAAATTTTTCCAATAGAATTGATACTGTAGACTTGAGGTTGTTTCCTCGGAAAGTGTACCGTATACTCATTACCATTAACATGAAAAGTGACATTGCCTTTGTTACAATCAATAACAGCCCCTGCAGTATTCAAAAAGGGTCTACCAAGGATAATAGACATACTACCGTCCTCAGGAATATCAAGAATAACGAAGTTCGTTGAAATAGTAACGTTTGCAACCACAACAGGCACATCCTCACAAATACCGATGGGTATAGCAGTTGATTTTTCGACCACTTGCAAAGATATTTCAGTAGGCGTAAACTTATTCAAATCAAGTCTATGATATAAAGAGGCATAACACTAACACCGGCTCCAAGATCACATAAAGTAGTTTTAACATATTTTCTTTTAATGGAGCAAGGTATAGTTGGTACTCCGGGATCTCCTAGTTTCTTTGGTATTCCACCTTTATAAGTATAATTGGCAAGCATGGTGTTTATTTTAGCTTCCCATATCTTTCTTTTATTTGTAAATATAACTTTCATATACTTAGCGTAAGGATTCATTTTAAGCATATCAGTCAAACGCATACGCAAAAAGATAGGTCTAATCATTTCAGGAAAGCGCTCAAAATCCTCATCATCATTTTTCTTGGATGGTTTAGGAGGAAAAGGCATGGGTTTCTGAACCCATGCTTCTCTTTCTTTACCGTGCTTCCTAGCAATGAAGTCTCTCTTGTCATAACGTTGGTTCTTTGATTGTGGGTTATCAAGATCAACAGCAGGTTCAATCTCTACATCATTGTTATTGCTAGGTTGAGCATCAACATGAACATTATCATTATCACTAGGTTCATGTTCATTAACAGATTGTGTTTCATGTGGCACCCCGGCTCAGAGCAACCGATTTACCATGTATTGCCAGCCCAGAGACCATGTCTTCTGGCAACACACAACATCTTGGTACAGAAAACAGCCGCTTTATTGATGCTAGCGGATCATAGTTTATATTACAACAGGTGGCGAGGCCAAGTGGCACACACGGTGCGGCTGAACAATATGTACATTATTTAGTGAACATAAAGGGGCCTTGATCAGAACAACTACGTGGCAGCGGAACAACGTCGTACCGGAACTCCATAGTATAGGGACACTGATGTGACACGATCTAGACTCGGACGACACTCCTTTCCAATGAGACTTTCCTGAAAACTGGCATGACACGCCAGGTCAGTACATTGAATGTACTTGCAAGCTCACAACAAACATAAACATAATGAGAAACAATATCAGGATACTTAACCAATTAGCAATGCAACAACATATCATACATGTTGTGATCATGATCTCGTGATAAAATTTCCCTCGGACTTGCTTACCAACGGTGATCTTTCCAGCGATCACAACCATGACCAACACTTGGTCTCAAACAGTGATCCTTTCGGTGATCACAACCATGACCAACACTTGGCCTGCAACGGTGATCCTTCCGGCGACCACAACCATTACCAACACTTGGCCTCAAACGGTGATCCTTCCGGCGATCACAACCAACATCAAGATGGTTTACCCACCATCATCTTCTCAACAGTGCGACGTTCATAACTTAGTGTGCAAAATTTATTTAAATGTTGACCCATGGTATGACCTACTTTCAAGCGTGTCCATAACCGTGGACTCGGCTATCGATAGATTTAACACACTCTGCAGAGGTAGCGCACTGTACCCACACCACGGAACCCATGTCCTTGCACTCCCATTCGGGTGGACCAACGGCATTCTGACGAAACCCCTCCATTGCCATGACACTCTCTCAGCCACTCCGACTCACTCCCCACTGGGCTAGTCTTGGGTGGCCCCGTGTCTACTAAAGACACCAACGGCCACCGTCGTGGCAAAACATAAACGGTCCCACACGGGGACAAGGTACCATAACATCAACAACGGGCACACAAGGTTATGTCTGCTTACCGCGCCAGGGTACCGCACGCCCATAACCTTCCCTCGTTGGAGGCACCGACCAGAGGCATCACAACAGACCGAATGAAGGCCTTCCCATAAAGGCAAATTGGTTGCACTAGGAAAAACTCGATTCAGTGGCACCATGACCCGGTCAACGATATATTCAAGTTGAGTTATTATCAGGTTCAACTTAAAGTGAATGCAACCGGTGTCATAATATGCCATGAAATGCAGCACTAACACGCACGTCATATCTCAATGGAAATAACTGGGTAACTATATCCACACTAAGCATAATCATCAACAACTCATAACACTTCCCTGGTTATGATTAATCCTCACTTTAAACAGAATCCTTAGTAGCAAATTTATCATTTTTCTCATCCAAGAAAATACTCAAAATAAGTACTTATATCCATAATCATATTACTTCCTCATAACAATTATTACTTCTAGTTACTTAACCAACTTAGTTAGATTCTAACGTTCTGTAAACTAAGCATATCAACTTAAACAAGCAACCAATCAGGATATAAATAATATACTAGTGATTTAAATGCATGGATTAAATCATTAATTCAAGTTGAAAAATCACAAATATTGTAATGGCACCATGAAAATGTTGATGTGGCTTGCCTTAGTGCAGATGAGGTTCACAAACCTCCTGGTGATCCTCAAGACAATCTTCACTCTCTAAAAACAATTATAAACACCAAAAGAACAATATCAAGAACCCTTCTGAAATTCACCAGAAAATCTAGACAGCGTAGAAAAATCTCATTTTTGGTGAGCTACTAGATTTCTTCATAAAGAACACAACGCAAAAAGAATCAATTCATTTCAACTTATGGTTAAAAAGTTTTGGCTATTTGAAGCTCTTTGGATTTGAATTTAAATAAAACAGAACTGAGGGGGGTGACGTCGAAGGCGTAAACCTCGCGGGCGCCACCACTTGTACCACTTCGCGCGCGTATAGAGTGGCTGACTAGCGGGTCCCGCTAGTCAGGTGAGAGGAAGGGGGAGAGGGAAACAGAGGGCGGCGCGGCTTTGCCGGAGCACACATCGGCGAGGAGGGCTCCTTGGCCCGAACTAGAGGGATGGGTCGAAAGAGGAGACAGGGGCACACCTGTCCATACCCGTAGGTTAGCTAGGGGTGGTCGGACGATGTCAGAAACGACCTCTCCAGAGGCGACAGGAAGCAGAGGTCACCGAAGTTGAGGACGGCGACGACTAGAGGCAACACCATGGGCTCTAACCGGGCGGAATGGCACCACCGAGGCACGACGGAGGCCCTGGAAGGGTGGCCCAAGCCTGGGAGGGGCTGGAGCTGTGGAGACGACCCGAGGGGATCGCCGACGAGCTCAAGCTCGAGGACGGCGGCCCGCGACCTGCCCGGCCAGGCTATAGCTTTCTAAGTGATCGTGGAGTGTGTGTGACGATTGGATGATGCTCGAGGAGGCTGTGGAGGGCTCTATTTATAAGCGGAGCGACGAGGGGGGTTCGGGCTCCACTGGAGGACACCTGGACACGGCGCCCGGCGACGAACGGCGTCAGTGAGCGAGGGGGAAGGCAACGCATCTCACGCAGGAACAGTGGGCGAGCGGAGACGAGCATAGGGGCGAGAGGGTGGCGACGAACACAGTGCGTAGTGCACTGTTGCGTTGACTGGACCGCGCCCGTGCTCACTGTGGTGAGCTCCGGCGTCGGCGAGCGCAAGGAGGGAGTTAAGAGGGTCGGGACGATGATCGTGGCTAAGTTTGTCAAGGTTTGGCAGTCGGGGAAGCAAGCACGCGCGCAACAGAGGCTCGGGCACGACGTAGAGCGCGTCGGCTGTATGCCAGCACGCCTGGACGAACGCGGTCACCGCGTGAACTATGACCTCAGGCCGACCTAATCCCAAACTTCATGTCTGGCGTGTAGTTTGTGGTAGATTAGGATGTTACCACGCTTTCGTTTGAGCTCACACGCGGTAGAATGGATTTCTACTCCCTGATAAGTTTCTGGTCAGTAACTTTGAGAGCTAACTATGGTCAAACTACTGGGAGTTGGGAGCTGGGCTTTGGAGGTTAGCAATCATCTACTAAGGTGATGATGCACAAGAAAAATCAGCCACAATAGAGCAAGTAAAATGGTAGTTGCTGTAGAAACCCCTATTTCTGTCCAGAACAGAAAAGATTTTCTGTAGCAAAAATATTCCAAAAAGTGATGAAATATTCTTGCTCAGGAAGGTGCCCTAGGGTTCAAAGAATATTTGGGAATTTTCTCAGATTTTTGTGGGCAAGAAAAAATGGGGTTGCTCTGGAGCACATAGCTAGCTAGGGTTTTAGAGAGGCAAACGAATATTTTCCTTTAAGAAAAATATTCAAAATATTATTTTGAGGTGAACCAGAGAAGAAATGATAGTTAGGGAGGGAAATGAGACACTTGGGTGAAAGTCAAGGGGTACCCAAGTGTTTAAGTCCATCTGAAATGGTTCAAAACTTCAAATTTCAAAACCAAACCAACTAATAATCACTCAAAGAGAAGAGGGCAAAAACCAAACAGTCACATTTCAGCATCAGAAATAGAAATATCATTGGGATTCTCAGGTGTGTCAACAACAGGTTCACTGGAAGCATGCAAAGTCCTGTCATTTTTCTTTTTCTTCTTCTTAGGACTAGGTGCATCAACATTAGTTCTCTGAGAATCTTGCTCAACTCTCTTAGGGTGGCCCTCAGGATACAAAAGTTCTTGAGTCATTTTAACCCCTCTAGTCATAACTCTAACAACATTAGCATTTTTCTTATTATTTAATTTATTAAGCAAATCATCTTGTCCTTTAAGCACTTGTTCTACCTGAGTGGTAACCATAGAAGCATGTTTATTAATAAGTTTAAGGTCACCTTTGACTCTAGACATATAATCACTCAAGTGTTCAACCATATAAGCATTACGTTTCAATCGTCTACCAACATAAGCATTGAAGTTTTCTTGTTTAACAGTAAGATTATCGAACTCATCCAAGCATTGGCTAGCAGACATATTACGAGGAATATCACCTTCATCAAATCTATAGAGAGAATTTACCTTTAGTACCTGTGTCGGGTTATTAAGAGCATGCATTTCTTTAATAGGTGGTAAATTATTAACATCTTCGGCTTTAATACCCATTTCTTTCATAGATTTATTTGCCTCTTGCATATCTTCATGACTCAGAAATAGAATACCCCATTTCTTCGGAGTTGGCTTAGGAGTTGGTTCAGGAAGTGTCCAATCATTATCATTACTCAATATATTATTTAATAGCAATTCAGCTTGCTCAACAGTTCTTTCCTTGAAAACACAACCAGCACAACTATCCAGGTTATCTCTGGAAGCATCGGTTAGTCCATTATAAAAGATATCAAGTATTTCATTTTCTTGAGAGGATGATCAGGCAAAGCATCAAGTAATCGGAGAAGCCTCCCCCAAGCTTGTGGGAGACTCTCTTCTTCAATTTGCACAAAATTATATATTTCCCTTAAGGCAGCTTGTTTCTTATTAGCAGGGAAATATTTAGCAGAGAAGTAGTAAATCATATCCTGGGGACTATGCACACAACCAGGAGCAAGAGAATTAAGCCATATTTTAGCATCACCCTTTCATGAGAACGGAAATAACTTAAGGATATAGTAGTAACAATTTTTTTCCTCATGAGTGAATAGGGTGGCTATATCATTCAATTTAGTATGCCACAACAGTTTCAGATTCATAGCCATAAAAAGGATCAGATTCAACCAAAGTAATTAACTCAGGATTGATAGAGAAATCATAATCCTTATCAGAAATACAGATAGGTGAAGTAGCAAAAGCAGGGTCATATTTCATTCTAGCATTCAAAGACTTTTCTTTCAGCTTAGCTAACAATTTCTTAAGATCATATGTATCTTTCCAAGCAAAAAGGTCTCTAGCAGTTTCTTCATCCATAACATAACCCTCAAGCACATCAGGCAATTCATATCTAGGGGGAGAATCTTCATCAGCACTTTCATCAATATTATCTGTTTCAATAATTTCATTCTCTCTAACCCTAGAAACTTGTTCATCAAGAAATTCACCTAATGGCACAGTAATATCAAGCATAGAAGTAGTTTCATCATAAGCATCATGCATAGCAGAAGTGGCATCATCAATAACATGCGACATATCAGAATCAATA
Organism: Triticum dicoccoides; assembly: GCF_002162155.2. NCBI lineage: Eukaryota > Viridiplantae > Streptophyta > Magnoliopsida > Poales > Poaceae > Triticum > Triticum dicoccoides. Next base: position 129,668,505 of record NC_041390.1, on the reverse strand, counting down.
ACACATGTAGGTGTCACAAATTTACTCATAACAGAAGGTGAATCAAGTGCGGATCTAGATGACAGTTCCTTACCTCCCCTCGTAGTTTAGGGAAAAAACTTGGTTATTTCATCTTTCAAGTTCCTCATAGTGATCAACACATATAAATCCCAAGTGACTCAAAGAATAGAGGTATGCTCCCCGGCAACGGTGCCAGAAAATAGTCTTGATAACCCATAAGTATAGGGGATCGCAACATTTTCGAGGGTACAATATTCAACCCAAATTTATTGATTCGACACAAGGGGAGCCAAAGAATATTCTCAAGTATTAGCAGTTGAGTTATCAATTCAACCACACCTGAAAGACTTAATATCTGCAGCAAAATATTTAGTATCAAAGTAGTATGGAAGTAACAGTAACGGTGGCAAAGGTAACAATAGTAGTTTTTGTAGCAATCGTAATAGTGGCAACAGAAAAGTAACTAAGCAAAGATCAATATGTGAAAAAGATCGTAGGCAATGGATCAATGATGGATAATTATGTCAAATGTGATTCCTCATGCAATAGTTATAACATAGGGTGACACGGAACTAGCTCCAGTTCATCAATGTAATGTAGGCATGTATTCCTAATATAGTCATACGTGCTTATGGAAAAGAACTTGCATGACATCTTTTGTCCTACCCTCCTGTGGCAGCGGGGTCCTATTGGAAACGAAGGGATATTTAGGCCTCCTTTTAATAGAGTACCGAAACAAAGCATTAACACTTAGTGAATACATGAACTCCTCAAACTATGGTCATCATCGGGAGTGGTCCCGATTATTGTCACTTCAGGGTTGCCAGATCTTAACACATAGTAGGTGACTATTGACTTGCAAGATAGTATCAAGAACTCACATATATTCATAAAAACATAATAGGTTCAGATCTGAAATCATGGCACTCGGGCCCTAGTGACAAGCATTAAGCATAGCAAAGTCATAGCAACATCAATCTTAGAACATAATGGATACTAGGGATCAAACCCTAACAAAACTAACTCGATTACATGGTAAATCTCATGCAACCCATCACCGTGTAGCAAGCCTACGATGGGATTACTCACGCATGGCGGTGAGCATCATGAAATTGGTGATGGAGGATGGTTGATGATAATGATGGCGATGGATTCCCCTTTCCGAATCTTCGAATGGACTCCAGATCAGCCCTCCTGAGGAAGATTAGGGCTTGGCGGCGGCTCCGTATCGTAAAACGCGATGAATCCTTCTCCCTCATTTTTTCTCCCCGAAAGTGAATATATGGAGTTGGGATTGAGGTCGGTGGAGTCCCAGGGTGCCCACGAGGCAGGGGGCGTGCCCCAGGGAGGGCGCGTCCTGCACCCTCATGGACAAGGTGTGGGCCCCCTAATGCTGATTCTTTCGCCAGTATTTTTCATTAATTGCAAAACGTGTCTGTGGATTTTCAGGTCATTCCGAGAACTTTTATTTCTGCACAAAAATAACACCATGGCAGTTTTGCTGAAAACAACGTCAGTCCAGGTTAGTTCCATTCAAATCATTCAAGTTAGAGTCCAAAGCAAGGGCAAAAGTGTTTGGAAAAGTAGATACATTGGAGACGTATCAGAGATTTCGTTGTTGTCGGGTTGAATACTTTCTTGGCTTTGAGAGCACTTGATATATGTCTTGCACATGAATACTCGTGGTGACAATGGGGTATCATATTGATTCACTTGATATGTGTTTTGGCACTCAACTTGCGGATTCCCATGGTGACACCGGGGTAATGTATGCATAGGGGTTGATGCACCCGTCTTTTGTTTCTCCAGTAGAAACCTTGGGGCACTCTTTGAGGTTCTTTATGTTGGATTGAGTATTATGAATCTGAAATTATTTGGTGTTATTTTAGTCCGAACTCTTGGATAGATCGATCGAAAAGAATAGCTTCGAGGTGGTTCCATACCCTACAAACAATTTCATTTTATGTTCTCCGCTAGATAGGAACTTTGGAGTGATTCTTCGTTGCACGTTGAGGGATGGTTATATGATCCAATTATATTAGCATTGTTCAGAGATTGCACTAGTGAAAGCATGGATCCTATGCCTCATTTTCAAGCATTGCAATACCGCTTTTGTGCATGTTTACTATTTGCTACATTGTTGTTTTTATTTACTCAGACTAGGAAATATGCCCTTGTGTTTCAACGGGAGAGGCAAATTCTCGATGACAATCATGAAACTATAAACGCACGGCTACCGATGACATAATCACCCCATCGATTTTAGTTGTCTAGCTTATCTTGGGCATGCTAGGGATTTATATGCCGTTACTATTGGTATGCATTGTAATCTAAGGAAGTCATGGTGGATAGTTATAGAAATGCATATTACTCTACACAGGTTATTCAAGAAAATTAACTTGATGTACTAAAAAGTTAATTTGTTGTGATCAAATTATGGAAAATAAAATATGTCTATGTAATAAAATAAGACCAGTAGGCATGCAACATATGACACAAATATAAATTTGGAATTAAAGAAAATGCTGGTATAAAATGATATGAGATTCTATCCAACATGAAGCTGGCGAGTTTAAGCTGGAAAGTTTTTCTCTTCTTCTTTCCAAGAGCTAAGTTGAATTGAGTAACTTATGTAAGGTTGATGGCATGCTGGCATTGCTCAAAGAAATATTTAGTTATTTTTTCTTTTCAATAAAACATGATTACTATTTATTCATTAAAAATATAAATGTCAACAAAACTAATCCATTGTATTGAGTTTGAACACTTCAATAGGATTTACATTTTTTAAGACGTGATTTTTCTGAAATTTTAATCTTTGGGTGCTAGCCAAATTAGAGTGCACCACGAATTAAAATCTAACACGCAATCATCGCATGCGATTTTACAATCTCATTTCAACCTGGGCACTTTTTTCCATCACCAATCTAAGCCCAACAATCCCCTATTTAATAGGGTTTAATTTCTCTTTTTTCCATTAGCTACATCAATCCATGTGTTGGATGCAGTGCTAAATTCCCACAAATTCAGGAACTCCATCAATTCACTGTGCATATCCGAATCTCTTCTTTCCAAATTCCTTCTTTATTTAAGGACCCAATAATCACCAATTTTTTCAGATGCCTCTGTTTCCTGATAATAACTCCACTAATCGAGGCGTCCATTAATTCAACCAGGCATGTCTCGTGGATTTTCCATCTTTTCTTTTCATTCATTCGTTCTTCTTCTTCTTCAAAAGTGTGTTCGTTCTCCCTTACACATTCTTTAAGCGGCTTATTAACTTTAATTGCAGATTATAAATTGGTGTTTTTGTGTGCATGAGAGCGAGGTGGGACTATGTATATTGTATACGAACCTACTGTAGCTAGACAGGCCAGGCTGGGCCATTTTTGTTGGGCCACACTGTATTTGTGTAATATAGCAACGTCTTGCAAATATTTATAGAGGACGAAATCCTACATGTTGAAATAGGCGAGAGCTAGGCCAGTTGGTGGCTGCTGGAGGGGTGAGAGTATAGGTCGCGAGATCGAATCGCTCCACACGCTATTATTTTTTAGGAAGCCGATGGCTTGCCGTCCCACTACAAATTCTGGCCCATGAGGCATATTTCTCTATTGACGTAATGCAGACTAATAAATCTCGCCGGCACACTACAAATTCTGGCCCAGGAGGCATATTTCTCTATTGACCTACTGCAGACTAATAAATCGGACACACACATTAATTTTAGTACCACCTTGTTAACGACGTCTGGGATAAAATCATCTAAGCGGGACGAAACCAAGAATATCACCTTGATTTATTAGTAGGTATAGATTATAAAAATATATTTTTATCATCAATATTACACTCTTATCACCATCTCTTCGTCGAACTAGTGCACCTATACAATTTGCCATTGTATTGGGTGTGTTGGGGACACAAGAGATTTCTTGTATTTGGTTGAAGGGTTGTTTGAGAGAGACCATCTTTCATCCTAAACCTCTCACGGATTAATAAACTTTAGGTCATCCACTTGAGGGAAAATTGCTACTGTCCTACAAAACTCTGCGCTTGGAGGCCCAACACGAGCCTATAAGACTAAAGTTGCATAGTAAACATCAGGGCGCAGGGCAAGGCAGCAGCCCTAGGGCTGCCGCCAGGTCTCTTGGGGCACCCTAGGGGCTGCCTCCTCCCCTCCCACCTATATATAACATGGGTAGGGGGCACCACACAAGGAAAACACAACATTGTCTTGGCCGTGTGCAGCCCCCGTCCACCGTTTACTCCCCCGGTCATATTTTTGTAGTGGTTAGGCGAAGCCCTGCGAGGATCACTTCACCATCACCGTCACCATGCCATCGTACTGACGAAACTCGTCTACTACCACGACGTCTTGCTGGATCAAGAAGGCGAGGGACATCACCGAGATGAACGTGTGCAGAACGCGGAGGTGACATGTGTCCGGTACTTGATCAGTTGAAGCGCGAAGAAGTTCGACTACATCAACCGCGTAGAGAAATGCTTCCTCTTACGGTCTACGAGGGTACGTAGACACACTCTCCCCCTCATTGCTATGCATCTCAATGGATAGATCATTGCGTTTGCATAGAATTTTTTATTTTCCATGCAACGATTCCTAACAAGCGACGATAGGTATTTCCCTTAGTGATGAGACCAAGGTTATCGAACCAGTAGGAGAACCACGCGACAGTACGTAAATGGAACCCGCACACAAAGAACAAATGCTTGCATGCCGACGTAATGAGGGGTTGTTAATCCCTCACGGGTGAAAAGATAAATAAAGTTGTAGTAGATTGGATAAATAGATCTCGCGGGAATGCGAGATAAAATAAATAACAATAAATTCAAGCAAGGTAATTTTGGGTTTTTGGATTAATAGATCTGAAAATAAACGTGAATAAAAATAGATCTCAAAGGCAAATATGATAAAGAAGAGACGCGGGGGCCGTGGATTTCACTAGTGGTTTCTCTCGAGAAAAATAGCATACGGCGGGTAACAAATTACTGTTGGGCAATTGATAGAACTTCAAATAATCATGACGATATCTAGGAAATGATCATTATATAGGCATCACGTCCAAGATTAGTATACCGACTCCTGCATGCATCTACTACTATTACTCCACACATCGACCGCTGTCAAGCATGCATCTAGTGTATTAAGTTCATGGAAAAATGGAGTAATGCAATAAGAACGATGACATGATGTAGACAAGATCTATTCATGTTGGAATAGACCCCATCTTGGTATCCTTAATGGCAACGATACATACATGTGATTTCCTCTTATTTCACTGGGATTGAGCACTGTAAGATCGAACCCATCACAAAGCACCTCTTCCCATGGCAAGAAAAATCGATCTAGTCGGCCTAACTAAACCAAAGATTCGAAGAACAAATACGAGGCTATAAGTAATCATGCATATAAGAGATCAAAGAAACTCAAATAACTTTCATGGATAAAAACATAGATCTGATCATAAATTCAAAGTTCATCGGATCCCAACAAACACACCGCAAAAAGAGTTACATCAAATAGATCTCCAAGAGACAATTCTATTGAGAATCAAAAGGGAGAAAGGAAGCCATCTAGCTACTAACTACGAACCCATAGGTCTATAATGAACTACTCACGCATCATCAGAGAGGCACCAGTGAGGATGATGAATCCCTCCGTGATGGTGTCTAGATTGGATCTATGGTTTTTGGAACTTGCGGCGGCTGGAATAATTTTTCGCCGACTCCCCTAGGGTTTCTGAAATATTGGGGTATATATAGAGAGAAGTTGTGGTGCGGGAGGCCACCGAGGTGTGCACAACCCACGAGGGCGCGCCTGGGGGCCCAGGCGCGCCCAGGTGGGTTGTGCTCCCCTCGGAGATCCCCTCTGGTAATTCTTTTGGCCATCCTGTGTCTTCTGGCCCAAAAAAATTCTCCAAAATGTTTTGCTGCGTTTGGACTCCGTATGGTATTGATTTTCTGCAAAGTAAAAAACACCAACTCGCACTGGGCACTATGTCAATAGGTTAGTCCCAAAAATGATATAAAGTTGCTATAAATTGATTGTAAAACATCCAAGAATGATAATATAACAGCATGGAACAATAAAAAATTATAGATACATTGGAGATGTATCAATACTCTCGATCCTAACAATTTGTATCAGAGCGGGTACTCCTTGTCTTTGTTTATTAAAGGTTTAACCACCTTGGAGTTTTGAGTGTGTCATATGCAAGTAGATCCTCGCACTCTGAAAGGTTTCCTATCTTCAACGGAAATTACTATATCTACTTGAAAGAGAGAATGAGAATCAGACTTCAAGCCATCAACATAGATCTTTGGAAGATTGTGGAAAATGGACCCTCATGCACTTGTGATGACAAAGCTATACTGCAGTTGAATGCACAAGCAAAAGATATTATCTGTGGAAGTATCTCGAAATGCATCTTCATTCGGTTCCGAAAGCTTGACACTGCAAAGCAACTCTGGGATGCCATAAAAATGTGCATGAAGAATTCATTACCACAAAAGATTCTCACACTGAAATGCTTCATGTCATGTTTGCTAGTTTTAGAAGCCTTTGTAAGGAAAGCGCTATGGAACTCACTGATCGGTTGACCAATATTGTTGAAAGACTTCATCAATGAGGAGTAACAGATATCATTGATAGAGATGTGGTCAACAAGCTATTGAGTGCTCTTGATGCAACCTTCGATCCAATCATAGCTGAAATCAAGCAAAGACCAGACTATGAAGAACTTCACTATGTCGCGGTCATGACGTTGTTGTCTATTCACAACAAAAAATGGAACTTGAAAATGGAGATCAAGAATCTTATTCATAAAGTGAAGGGGAAATTCTTTCACACTATGGCAGTTCACAAGAAGGAGATATCGAGAATCAACACACTATCACAAGGGAACTAGAGATGCTCACAGAGAGGCTAAGTGATCTCATAAGACAGAATCTGTCTCTCATAAATGATGACGAATTTGACTTGCCTGAATCTTCAAGAAAGTTACCTCTGAAAGAAATGAAGTTCTTCAAATGCAAACAATTCGGTCACCTTATAGCAGACTGTCCTTGCTAGGATACAAAACCAAGCACCAGATGGATGTATCTTCACGAAAATGGATTCACTCAAATGGATCGTCACACTAAGCTCTCGAAGAAAAATGAATCTTCCTCACCCACTTCGACGAGACCAGTCACTGACACGAAAGCCAGAGCAACCATCGAATCCAATATGAAGAGAATATCGCAGATGAATTGTAAGTGCATCTAGTGACACCCCTAGTGGTTTTGGAGTATTGACGACAGACTTGGATGAGGGACTAATGTGTTTGTGAGAATTGCAGGATAACATAGGTAGTAGTTCCTTATTGATTCGGTTTACCTACCAGAGATGAGCCCTAAAAATGTGTGAATACATTGAAGACAATGGTGGTTTGTGAAGACATTCACAATGAAGATTATGACATGAGAAGACATTCATGTGAATTCTATGGAGTGCGAAGACATTGTTGTTTCGTAGTTCCCTTTTCTTCTTTGTTGACTCATAAAAACCACCCTACTGTCAAGTGGGGTCCAAGTGAACAAAGTTAGAGTGACTGAAGTGATGCTCAACCAAAATCCTATGTCTTCGAGCGAAGACAATGAGAGCAAATCTTATCCAGAGCTGGATGAGTCGGCTTTACATGCAGCCCAAGTCAAGATGCCACGTGTGTTTGAAATCCGACCGTTGGACACGTGTCAGTTCCTTAGTGACCTAGGGTCATTTCGGACAAATCAGGTCGGGTTGCCTCCTGGCTATAAATAGCGCACCCCCTGCACCATAAATTGGTGGCTTCTCAGAGTTAGTGCACGACTTTTGTCGTTTGAGAGCAACCCACCTCTGAGGCAATTGAGAGAGGAGAGAGATCCTTGCAAGGACAAAGCCCAAAACACCCAGAGCCAAAGAGTGTTAGGCATCACTGAAGTCTTTCTGTCCGCGTGACCAGAATACTTGTTACACTTGAGGACTATGAATCCTCTAGCCATTTAGGCGTCGCGTTCTGAGCATCCAAGAGCCATTGTGGATAGCCAGTGGACAAAGTCTGTGAAGGTTTGGAATTCTACCTTGAAGACTTAACAGAGTGATTGGGAGAGGACTAGGTGTCCTTAGCTCAAGGGGAATAAGGTGAAGACGTGGTCTTCTGAGTTAAATCTCAGCCTCCCTAACCAAACGTATAGTTGTCACAGCAACTGGAACTGGTCTACCAAATCCCTGTCTTCACCAAGCAAGTGGTTCTATCTCCCACTTCCCTTACTTTACAGTTTGTCTTCATGAAGTCATTGCCTGCTTGTCTGATCTGATTGACTTCACTCAGTGAAGACTGCTTACTGTTTGGCTTCATACTGTCTTCCATCCTGATCCATACTACCTAGCTGTTGATAGTCTTTGTGCTTTCACTTCATTGCTTACTTGACTATGGCTTGTCTAGTGTAGTCTTCCTTCCGCTGCATATCAATAGGTTCATTTCTACTGTTTGTCTTCAAATACCTCGTGTTTTGAAGACTTTCATAAAAATCGCCTGTTCACCCCCCTCTAGTCGATAACTAGCACTTCCATGAATAGAGCATGTGCTGATATGAACTTGGAATCTGAAGATGAGAGATATGAATTAGAATCAGAAGATGAAGAGCTTCACAGAAGGCTAGGAAGAAGCAATGCTCTTTTTGCCTATGAATCATCTGAGAAAGTACTTGAATCAGATACTGATGATGATGCTTCAAGTGATGATGAACCTATCGCATTTTGTCTCATGGCAAAGATCTCTAAGGATCAGGTATTAGCAAAACACCAAAAATCTATGACTGAATATTCTCCTGAATACTTGCCTATGCTAAACTGGTCAAGATTGCAAAATCTCAACAAGATGAGCTTGAAATACTTGAGAAAAATCTTAGGAAAACCGAAGGATTACTGGTCGAAGAGAAGGAGAAGAATCAAAAGTTGATCAAAGATCATGATGCTTTTTCTTCAACTATTGATGATCTTTCCAACCGATATGATTATCTTATAGTTGACTACGAGAGTTTATCAGATGAACTCCTTAATAGGAATCAAGAACTCGAGTCACTGGAAGAATCTCATAATGTGCCGGCGAAAGAAAAAGCTTCTCTCTTTGCCGTGCAATCTAAACAGCTTCCTAATGATTTTGTGCCTCCTTGCTTAAAATGCCTAGAATGTAGCAATACCGAGTCAAATGGTGAAACATCTAATGTTGTCATCGAGAATATTGCAACAACTATGAATGATATTTCTAACCCCTCTTTCGAGGAATTTGTTGTTATCTCTGATGAAAATTGCAGATTAAAGAACTTGCTTGAGACATGAATGCTAAAGAGCCTCAAAGGGCATCAAACTCTCTGTGATGTGCTCAAGAAGTCTATACTGCACAAAAACCCTCAAAAGGAAGGATTGGGTTTCAAAAGAACACTCAACATTGATGGAACCTACTGGACTCCCGAGCAATATCCTCGAACAAGTTGGGTTCTTGCTAAAAGTAAAACTCTCGAACCTGCTATTCTGTTTGGATATGACTCTTCCATTTCTGTTGTTTCTGACGTGTCTGATGACTCAAACTACAAATTCTTCACAGAACAAAATGGTAAGGTTTTCGCTCGGTATGTTGGGACTATCTGCAGGTCTATCTCACCCAAAAGGCATAGCTTGGTGAAGAAGTGCATAATTGAAAATTTATCTGTCAGTGCTAACTTGAATATGCAGAGTGATTCTCTTCGAGGAAATGATTATCATTCGCAGATTGGCACTGAAACTTCCTCGAATGGATATTGGTCAAACCTTCGACAGAAGGAGTACATGCATACCTCCTCAAATCATTATGCTCATATCTTTGGAAACAACTTCAATGAACATTCACATGATTACTCTCAGAATGCACAGGTCTACAGATCTCGCGGAAGGAATGTCCTTGCTCAGACTAAGCAACTGAGATGCTCGCTGCCCATGCAAGTATGGGTTACGAAAATAACTAACCCTTCTTGCAGGAACTATCTTAGGGATTCTACTCGTCTATTCTTAGCCGTGAGATTTACATTGTTGGTGTTTGCTCTTTGTGTTTATTTGTTCTTTTTAGTGTATTTATCTTTGTTTCTTTGTGTTTGTATTTTGTCTGATGAACAAGTCACTCATGGCTCCGTGTGTCTGTGCTTCCTCTCTTCCGGCTGAGTGTTTTGTTTTAGACTATTTTATCCATCTATTCTTTCTCATCCAATCTATGTTGTCTGTCACAAGCATGCAATCTGATCTGAAGAAAAAATTTGTCCGACATCCTTGACCGCGAAAGAAATCGACTTCAAACTTTTAATCATATTTGGCGCTTGCCCTTCTTCAAACCTTTCGGTCTCTCGCTTTTCCCGAGCTTGTCGCAAGAAACGGTTGCCATGTACCCACGATACCCTCGATCATGATCGTGTCCATTGAATGCGGAATGTCCCGCTTCTGAGGGTCATAGATTTCGGAGAGGTGGTTTAGCTTGCCAGCTATTGATACGTATCCACGTATCTATAATTTTTTTGTTATTCCATGCTATTATATTATGTGTTTTGGATGTTTTATATGCATTAATATGCTATTTTATATTATTTTAGGACTAACTTATTAACCTAGAGCCCAGTGTCAGTTTCTTTTTTTTACTTGTTTTTGAGTTTTAGAGAAAAGGAATATCAAACGGAGTCCAAACGGAATAAAACTTTACGATGATTTTTCTTGGACCAGAAGACACACGTAGGACTTGGAGAGGAAGTCAGAAGAGTCTTGAGGGATCCACAAGCCCTTGGGCCCCACGGGAATCCTCCAACCCTAATCTTTGGCCTATAAATTCAGAAATATTCCCAAACCGACAAAAGTCTCCACCAAAATACCTTTTCACTGTCGTAACCTTCTGTTCCCGTGAGATCCCATCTTGGGGCCTTTTCTAGCATCCTGCCGGAGGGGGGTTCGATCGCGGAGGGCATCTACATCAACTCTATTGCCCTTCCGATGAAGCATGAGTAGTTTACCATGGACCTACGAGTCCATAGCTAGTAGCTAGATGGCTTCTTCTCTCTCTCTCTTTGATCTTCAATACAATGTTCTCCTCGATGTTCTTGGAGATCTATCTGATGTAATCTTCTTTTGCGGTGTGTTTGTCGAGATCTGATGAATTGTGGATTTATGATCAGCTTATCTATGAATATTATTTGAATCTTCTCTGAATTCTTATATGCATGATTTGATATCTTTGTATTTCTCTTCAAATTATTGGTTTGGTTTGGCCAACTAGATTGGTTTTTCTTACAATGGGAGAGGTGCTTAGTTTTGGGTTTAAGCTCACCCAGTGACAAAGTAGGGGTAGCGAGGCACATATTTGTATTGTTGCCACCAAGGGTAAAAAGATGGGATTTTCATCATATTTCTTGAGTTTATCCCTCTACATCATGTCATCTTACTTAAGGCGGTACTCCGTTCTTTTGAACTTAATACTCTAGATGCATGCTGGATAGCGGTCAATGTGTGGAGTAATAGTAGTAGATGTAGGCAGGAGTCGGTCAACTTGACACGGACATGATGCCTATATTCATAATCATTGCCTTGGATATTGTCATAACTTTGCGCTTTTGTATCAATTGCTCGACAATAATTTGTTCACCCACCGTATTATTTTCCTTCAAGAGAGAAGCCTCTAGTGAAACCTATGGCCCCTGGGTCTATTTTCCATCATATATTTTCAGATCTACAAACCAAAAATACCTCGCTATAATTTATTTACTTTTATTTTGTTTTACGTTTTAGTAATCTTTTATATCTATCTCTATCAGATCTCACCTTTGCAAGTGATTGTGAAGGGATTGACAACCCCTTTATCGCGTTGGGTGTAAGTGTTTGATTGTTTGTGCAGGTGCATAGATTGGGGACTTGCTTGTATCTCCTACTGGATTGATACCTTGGTTCTTAACTGAGGGAAATACTTATCTCTACTTTGCTGCATCACCCTTTCCTCCTCAAGGGAAAAACCACACAAGCTCAAGAAGTAGCAGCTATAAATACCCCTCACATGGTATTCTTCTTCTCTATTCCTCAAACCCTCATCCTCCTCCTCCCGAGCCCGAGCTCGAAGCAACTCCGGCAAGGAACCTCGTCATGCTGCTTCGGTGAAGATTCATCGTAGTTGATCACGCCGGTGTGGTAATCTTTCCTCCTGCATTGCCGTAGCTGATCCAAGTTGCCAAGTTAGGGCCCTTGGATATGGAACTGCTGATGTCCTCTTCTCTGTTCTCAGGGCAGTTCTTACCGAGGTTATTTTCTTTGATTTATTTCTCCATGGTAGATCCTTAGGATTCACTAGGATTTGGTTGGTACGTTTTGTAGATCTTCCTCGTACTTGTTCTCCTCGATCTAGGGTTCATGTGTCCTTATCCTAAAGATTAGATAGTTTTGACCAGTCCTGAAATCTCTAAGGCTTGGTTAAAAATATATCAAAGATATCTTCTCTGAGTATACCATGAATTCCTTTGTTTCTTCCGAAAACATTCTTTTTCGTTCAAAACACCTTCTATGCATGTTTATGACCATACCCCATTTCCCCTCATATCTGTTCTTTTCACAGGTTGGTCATGGCACAAAGTTCGGAAGAGTATTTTGAGTCTGAAGGAGAAGTGCCCCAGCCACCACCAAGGTCAGATCAAACGAGATTGACAGGAGGAGGAAAATCTTCAAAGCCTCCCAAAGCACCAAAGAAGAAGTCTGCATCTGAATCCAAAGAAGATGATGAGGAGATTCCCTTTGCTCATACTCAGCCCGATGATGAATTTCACAAATGCCCTTACCATGTTATTGGATGGAAATCCTAAAAAGGGTGGTCGTGGCAGGGAAAAGAATACCACTATTGAAATGTTTGATCCAGATGGCTACAAAACTCCACCTGGGGTTGAATCAACGATTGAACGCAACAATAGATATCAAAGAATTTGCCGCCACTGGGCCAAGAAATGGTTCAGTTATGAAAATGTTCGCGAGAAGTATCATATTCTATTTGCATTCGCACTATCATGGAATGACTATATTGCTGAAAACTGCATTGGCCCAGATGATGAAAAAGTTAGACCACCACCGCCTTCACATGCTCATCCCAACTCCCTCAAAACCATCACTGATTTTCCCGATGAAGTGTCTAAGAGAGAGAAGGCCAAAGCCAAGAGTGATGTTAGGGCAGCGAAGAAAAACCAAGTTGAAGCGAAAAAATGTTGTGCTAACTCAGCAAGACATACAACAGAAGAAGGATCGTGCTTCTGCGTCCAAGGGAAGGAAGTCCAAAAAATCTATTTCCCCTCGTGCTCATCGAAAGACATTTGTTGCCAGGAACCTCATCTGATGAGTCATCCAGGGAAGATGCTCCCGATGAAATTCCTATGTATGACCAACGTGCCATTCTCAACAAGCCTTACAAGAGTCCCCCACCAATGAAAGTTTCACCCTCACCAAATATCACCAAGACATGCACCAAATTCACTCACTAACAAATCTTCGAGTTCCACTGCTCCCACAGTGAAGAGATAGCTGCAGTCTGAAGGAAAAACAAATGCTTTTGCTAAGGACAAACCCAGTGTTCCTGCTCCCATAGAGGAACATAAGTATGATTTCAATCTCATGATTGATGTGATTGAGAGTGCTGCTTATGATGCAAAATCTGATGATATATGCAGTCTGTGACTTCCTCATGATGTTACCAAAATGGTAACAAAACATTTCATCGAGCTGGGGAAAATTACCAAGAGGTTGAATCAGGCTGTCAAGGACAAGCAAGTCCTCGAGCAAATGAGGAGAGAGGCCAATACTGAATCTGAAAGGAAGAATCTAAACAAAGAGATTGTTGAACTCACCAAGGCTCTCAGTCTCATGTGGATTGAAAAAATTGAATGCACTCGCGATTGAAAATGGAATTATCTCAGTTGTGTGACAGAAGAACGATCAAATTGACCGCAAGGCAGACCTTGCTCGAAGAATAATCAAAGAACAAAAACGTCGGAAGGCTAAGGCAAGAGCTAGCAAGCTGAAAGGAATCTAAGATCACAGTCTTCAGACTGTTGCTGATGCTCCACTTGATTCCAGCACTCCATTGCAGCAGATTCCACCATCTCCACCTCACGTGGATGAACCCATGCAGCAAGCTAGCCATGTGGAAGTTATCATTCCTACTCTAGCAGCCCAAGAACAACCTGATGTTGTTGATATCTTCCTGAAAAACACAAATGAAAAATGCTTTGCCTAAGCAGCAAGCCCATGTTGATGAGATTGATGAGGAAATTGAAGTTGAGAAGGCAGATCCATCGCCTTCGAGAAAATTGCAAGTTGAGCCCTCCGAATCAAACAAGGAGGAGATTGACAAGATTGAGGGGGGCTAAATGCTTCCCGAGACAAAACTACCCCGGTCGCATCATCTGGTGCCCCTACCCAGATGGATGTTGACCCTGCTCCTCGTTCCACTGTACCATAGTTGGAAGAGGAATAAAAGAAACCTGATGAGCCGATGGCTCAAAAAGTAATTGCTCCACCAGTTGTGCCTCAAGCATGCGAGAAAGAAGTTGTTGTGCCTCCAGCCGAAGGAAATGTAGCGAAAGAAAAGGCCTCAGTGCTCGGAAGTCAGAAATCCGCTGAAGGAGTTCCAGCGAGCAAAAATGTTAAGAAGTCAAGTTCTTCAAAGAAATTGGCACAAGAAAAGTCAAGGGAGCCTCTTGCTCCTCTTAAGCCTATTAAGGAAGGTGTGTCTGCACCGGATGACATCCATACCCGGAATATGGGTCAAGAGGAAAACTTAAGAAACCCATTAGAAACTTTTCCTTTGTTCCCTGTTGAAGATGGCCCTAATGGTCCTGCATTTAGCGAGCAGTTTCAACTTTTGAAACTTGCATTCTTTGGAACCAGCCCATATGATGGAGAAAGACATTCTTTATCACCAAGATTGTGGAAAAAGGAACAGGCCGTGTATTATGCTCGTATTCTGTATGAAAATAATCGCATCTTCAAGCATAAGATTCTGGATTTTGCTAAGCTCGAAAGCTTACCCTGCTTCCATCACACCATCGAGCAGATTGAACTAGTCTTCCTGAAGAGTTTCCTTCCTTTCAATCATGTCTGGAATCATGAAGTGATTCATCAGTTCTATGCCACTCTTTATATCTCAGGAGACCTTGCATATAACAGTACTTGGATCCTTGAATGAATGACAGGAGAAGAAAAGATCAAATGTTTGGCTGACCAGTTCTTGGCACTGTTGAATCTTCCTCAGTGTGAATTCAATGCCAATCGTGAACATAGATTGCACTATTGGGAAGTATTCGAAGCTCAACTTCATCTGCTGATGGACCCCAAGCTTGTTGGTGATAAATGTATAGAAGTAAATCCAAAGAATCTGGCTTATGAGAACAAAGTGATGTTCTATATCCTGTGGATCTCTCTCACGCCAATAAACAGGCCCGAAATCATCAATGGCATCATGGGAAATGCTCTTCTAGCCACAGTTCAGGGCATTTGATTTGACATTCCAGATCTTTTCATTCGCAACTTGGCCTACGCAGCTGATAGCCCTCAATCCTTGACCATATGCACCTTGGGTCATGTTTGCCATTGAGCAACTTATTGATGAAAAGTTCTTTTGCCCACATGTCCCGAAAGTTTATATGCCTTCGCAACACGCTTAGGATTGTGAAGGACATCGACAAAGGAAAGATGCCAATTGATGCTACTGTTTCTGCTTCAATGACTGCCTCTGCCAGAGCTCCAAAAGTTAAGAAGGGAAAAATTGAAATCCCTCATTAACAGAATCTTTCAATATATGAGATCTGTCTTCGCACTCGGCAAGCACTGGAAAGTCATATCAATCTCGATCGCAAAGTGAAGGTGAAAATGATGTATGAGATAAATTTGCTTCACCATTATGCTCGCCAAGCTCTCCTGTACGAGAAGGAACAAAAGAAGCGCTCCTGGACCCTTCTGAGCAAGCATTATTCTCGCACACAACTATCTGCCAAGGGTATCAAGAAAGAATACGATCATCTAGAGCTGTTTGAAGTTCCTCACATCCGAAGGCAAACTCCAGTGCTCCCTCAGTCTTCCGCCTCACTGACCTGTTGTTTGTTGAACCTGATGATGATCTTGAAGACACAACATGAACATTCATCTACAAGCCAGATGCACCTCACACTACTACTCCCCAAGTTGATCCCAAAGCCCATGCTGCGTTTCCAACACCTCCTTCAGCCTCGACCATTGCTTGCTCTGCTTCGCCGAACAGTTTGAGTTCTGATTCTGAGGATTCTTTGGACAATTAGTTCCTCATATGCATTCTCTTTCCTTTTTGACACCTGTTGACAAAAGGGGGGAGACCCACAAGTATAGGGGATCGCAACAGTTTTCGAGGGTAGAGTATTCAACCCAAATTTATTGATTCGACAAAAGGGGAGCCAAAGAATATTCTCAAGTATTAGCAGTTGAGTTATCAATTCAACCACACCCGAAAGACTTAATATCTGCAGCAAAATATTTAGTATCAAAGCAGTATGGAAGTAACGGTAACGGTGGCAAAAGTAACAGTAGCAGTTTTGTAGCAATTGTAACAGTGGTAGCAGCAAAGTAACATAGCAAAGATCAATATGTGAAAAACTCATAGGCAATGGATCAGTGATGGATAATTATGTCGGATGGTATTCATCATGCAACAGTTATAACCAAGGGTGACACAGAACTAGCTCCAATTCATCAATATAATGTAAGAATGTATTCGGAATATAGTCATACATGCTTATGGAGAAGAACTTGCATGACATCTTTTGTCCTGCCCACCCGTAGCAGCGGGGGCCTAATGGAAACTAAGGGATATTAAGGCCTACTTTTAATAGAGAACCGGACCAAAGATTAGCATTTAGTGAATACATGAACTCCTTAAACTATGATCATCACTTGGAAGTGTCCCGAGTATTGTCACTCCGGGGTTGCCGGATCATAACACGTAGTAGGTGACTATAACTTGCAAGATATGATCAAGAACACAAATATATTCATGAAAACATAATAGGTTCGGATCTGAAATCATGGCACTTGGGCCCCAGTGACAAGCATTAAGCATAGAAAAGTCATAGCAACATCAATCTTAGAACATAGTGGATACTAGGGACCAAACCCTAACAAAGCAAACTCAATTGCATGATAAATCTCATCCAACCGATCACCGTCCAGCAAGCCTATGATGGAATTACTCACACACGACGGTGAGCATCTTGAAATTAGTGATCAAGGATGGTTGATGATGACAATGGCGATGATTTCCCCTCTCCGGAGCCCCGAATGAACTCTAGATATGCCCCCCCAAGGAAGAATAGGAGGTGGCGGCGGCTCTGTATCATAAAACGCGATGAATCCTTTTCTTTGATATTTTTCTCCCCGAACATGAATATATGGAGTTGGAGTTGAGGTTGGTGGAGCTTCGTGGGACCCACAAGACAGGGGTGCGCCCAGGGGGTTGGGCGCGCCCCACCCTTGTGGACAGGGTGTGGTTCCCCTTCGGTTGATTCTTTTGCCTATATTTTTTATTTATTCCAAAATTATTATCTGTGAAGTTTCAGGTCATTCCGAGAACTTTTATTTCTGCACAAAAATAACACCATGCCAATTTTGCTGAAAACAACGTCAGTCCGGGTTAGTTCCATTCCAATCAAGCAAATTAGAGTCCGAAACAAGGGCAAAAGAGTTTGGAAAAGTAGATACGATGGAGATGTATCAACTCCCCCAAGCTTAACCCATTGTTTGTCCTCAAGCAATTCAGTTGACAAACTGAAAGTGATAAAGAAAAACTTTTACAAACTGCATTTGATCTTGCTGTTGCAAATATGTAAAGCCAGCATTCAAGTTTTCAGCAAAGATTATGGACTAACCATACTCTCAATAACATTTAGGTCTCAGATTTACTCAAATCAATGGCATAATTAACTAACGAGTAATAATAATAAATCTCGGATAACAACACTTTTCCAAAACAATCATGGTATGATATAACAAAATTGTATCTCGCTAGCCCTTTTTGAGACCGCAAAACATAAATGCAGAGCACCCCTGAAGATCAAGGACTGACTAGACATTCTAATTCATGGCAAAAGAGATCCACTCACAGTCATACTCAATATAAATTAATAGCAATGCATGCAAATGACAGTGGTGCTCTTTAACTGGTGCTTTTTATAAGGGGATGATGACTCAGCACTGAAAGTAAATAGATAGGCCCTTCCCAGAGGGAAGTAGGGATTTGCACAGCTGCCAGAGCTCGAATTTTGAAACAGAGATAAATAATATTTTGAGTGTCATACTTTCATTGTCAACATAACAACCAAGAGATCTTGATATCTTCCATGCTACACACATTATAGGAGGTTCCCAAATAGAATGGTAAAGTTTATACTCCCCCACCACCAACAAGCACATTCCACGACTGGTCCGAAACAACGGGTACCGTCCAACTAACAACATTCCTGGGGGAGTTTTGTTTGCAATTATATTTTGATTTGATTCGAGAAAGGGACTGGGCATCTTGGTTACCAGCCATTTTCTTGTGAATGATGAGCGGAGTCCACTCATCGTGAGAACAACCCACCTAGCATGGAAGATACTGACAGCCCCCAGTCGCCACATGAGCGATTCAGGTATACAAAATAGATTATCATTTGAAGGTTTAGAGTTTGGCACATGCAAATTTACTTGGATTGGTAGGTAAATACCACATATAGGTAGGTATGGTGGACTCATATGGAACAACTTTGGGTTTATGGAAGTGGATACACAAGAAATATTCTCACTTAGTACAAGTGAAGGCTAGAAAAAGACTGAAGAGCGACCAACTAGAGAGCGACAACAGTCATAAACAGGCATTGAGATTAACCAACATTGAGTGCAAGCATGAGTAAGATATAAATCACCATGAACATAAATATCATGGAGGCTATGTTGATTTTGTTTCAACTACATGCGTGAACATGTGCTAATTCAAGCCACTCGAATCATTCGAAGGAGGATACCATCCTATCGTACTACATCACAACCATTTTAAAAGCATGTTGGCACACAAGGTAAACCATTATAAACTCCTAGCTAATTAAGCATGCTATGAGCAACTATAATCTCTAATTGTCATTCCAAATATGTTTCATTCATAATAGGCTGAATCAGGAACAACGAACTAATCGTATTTACAAAAACAAGATAGGTCGGGTTCATACCAGCTTTTCCTCATCTCAATCACTTCATCATATATCGTCATTATTGCCTTTCACTTGCACGACCAAATGGTGTGGATAATAGTAATAGTGCACGTGCATCAGACTAAGCTGGAATCTACAAACATTTATTCAAAGGAGAAGACATGGTAATATGGGCTCTCTGTTGGATCAACAATAATGCATATGAGAACCACTCAACATTTTCATCGTGGTCTTCTCTTCTCAACCCCAAAGAAAAGAAAAGAATTTCAAATAAACACACTGAAATGTTTTTGGAGTCTTTGTTTTTCTGAAGAAAGTAAAAACAAGAATGAGAAAAACTATTTACACGTGAAAGCTCCCAATAAGCAAAAGAAGAACTAGAAATCTTTTTGGGTTTTATTTTAATAGTACTACTAAGCATGGAAAGTAAACTAAGCTACAACTAATTTTTTGTTTTCTTAAGGTTTTTCAAACACACAAGAAGAAAGCATGAAAAATAAATAAACTGTCATGGATATTACAATGAAAAAGTATGAACACCGACAACTAGAATAAGTGTGTGAACATGAATGTAATGTAGGTGAGAAATACGTACTCCCCCAAGCTTAGGCTTTTGGCCTAAGTTGGTCTACGCCCATGGATCAAAGTAGCCCTCTCCGGTGTACTGAGGAGGATCCTGGGGGTTCACTAGTTAGCGAGCTCCTACGTCTCCCACTGATAAACAGGCTCCTGATATGGATCAGGTGATGGCTCTATTGACGATGACATGTACCTAGGGTAGGGTCATAGGCCTGACCTAGAGATGCCTTACCCAAGGACACTGCCCTAGAGTCAAGGACATTCAAGATACAACAGAAGAAACCGACTGAGTTCACCAAGGGATGCAATCCACTCGACCTCCAACGTCACTCGGTAACTCCAATTCCATTCAACCAAGATGAAGTTACTTGACCATACAAGAAAACACTCGGAATACAGAAGACCTAAAGTCACTCAGGATGGCAACGGTCAGGCGTTCAGTCTGTAGTCTTAAAGATCATTTATAGCTCTTTATAACTGACATTACCAGTAACGTCCTATCTTAATGTACATTGAACCCTGTGTAACGTGGGATGGCTGGGGTCCTGGCGCACTCTATATAAGCCACCCCCTCCTTTGGCACAAGGATTCGCACCCTGTGTAACTCTCACGCATAATCCAGTCGACCAGCCTCCGGGCACCGAGACGTACGACTGTTACTTCCTCCGAGAAGGGCCTGAACTCGTAAACCTTGCATGCACAATCTCACCGTAGCTAGGATCTAGCCTACTCCTACATACCCCCTATATTATTGTCAGACTTATTCCCACGACAGTTGGCGCCCACCATGAGGCAGGTGTCTTAGCGACTTCCGGCGAGGTTGCAATTTTTCTGATTTTCATCATCATAGTTTCCGGCGGTGGTCTAGCTTTGGGCCGCGAGATCCGTCTCGGCACACTCATATTCATCATCGATGACTCCGCCTGGCTCCAGGAGGCCCCCCTCGACGTCGAGGCCCTTCCCATCTATGGGGTGGTGCTCTTCCACGCGAGTGCTTGCGGCGTCCTCCTACGGCAGCCGTCGACCCAGTATCGGTCGGCTCCCATGGCATCTTCGTTCCCCGCTGCTCGCTGTCGCAAGAGGTCTGGTCGATCGCCGCTTCTGCGGTGGGTGAAGCATGCGGTGGCCCGTCAGTCGGCCACCCCTCAAGTCGCGGCAATCGAGTCTGATGAATCTCACTATGGACTATTCGACCTCACGACTGGTTCCACCGAGACTCTGTCCGAGTGCGACAGAAGTGACCCTGTGGCAGAAGTCCTGATAGTCGACACGCCGCGCAGCCTCCTGGTTTCCGTCGCGGTGGCGGCGGCGATGGTGATGGCGGCTCATCGCATGGTCACGAGTAATATCGTCCTGAAGCCCTCACGTCGTAGCAGATGGATGAGCTGCATCGTCGCAACGTGGAAGCACTCCACACTCACATCATCGGAGAGACCTCCGAGGCTCGGGCCTTGGAGGCTGCACACCTGCCACTTTGGCTGAGCGCGCGCGTCTGGAGAACCTTCAACATTCACTCGACGAGTGCGCTCGACGACAGATCCCCGAATCCAGCCGATGGCATTGACAGTTGTTCCCGCCTGAACCTCAGGTATACCGCACTCCGATCCAGAATCTTACAGCTGCAGCCCGTATAACAGAGTCAATTCAGCCATCCCAATCAAAAGCTAGAAGAGGTCTAATGCAGATCTGAGCGCTGCTCCAGGCAGTACGAGAGCAAAACACAGCTGTTTCTCAGTCGCACAACATGATCCACATCAGGTCTGTGGTAGTGGACACAGTACAGTCGGCCCACAGCCCAAGATCGCCTCTGCCATGATGACCGCCTGGGTCGGAATCACGAGCAGTATGATCATCGGCTCGGCCATGATGACCACCGTTGAGTGACTACGCCCCCTCCGAGGGACGAATTGTACGTGCCCCGGCAGTATGATGACAGGCGCCCGTATAGCGATGAGTGAAGGGCCCCAGTCGTCCCAAGAGAGCCTGGGTTTGATGCAAGGTCAATTCTTGTTCAAGGTCTAGTCGACAGAAACCGAGCACATGGAGAAGGACTAGACTGATATTGTCCGACTGGTAGCAGAGTACATGTCTCAGGGCCTGAGTGTTTCAGCAGAGCCATCAGAGCTGCTGAGATTCCCCCCAACTTCAGGTTGGCGACTGGAGTGAGCAAGTTCACCGGTGAGTCGAAGCGTGACACTTGGCTAGAGGATTACCGAGTGGCTGTGCAGATTGGCGGTGGCAATGATGATGTGGCCATGAAGCACCTCCCCCTGATGCTGGAAGGTTCAGCCGGAGCTTGGTTGAATCAGTTGGCTCCTGGAAGTATCTTCAGTTGGAAAGAGTTGGCCCGAGTGTTTGTCAGGACATTTGAGGGCACTTGCAGATGGCCTGCAGGGCTGACTAAATTACAGCATTGTGTTCAGAAACCGAATGAAACTTTGAGGGATTACATCTAGAGATGGACCACTCTGCATCATAAAGTGGAAAATGTATCACAACATCAAGCGGTTTGTGCCTTCAAGGAGGGTGTTCGGTACAAAGAGCTTAACCTGAAATTCGGTCAGACAGGGGATATAACCTTGGCTTGAATGATGGAAATAGCCACTCGGTACGCTAATGGTGAAGAAGAAGACCTACTCCATAGTGGCAAGAACAAACCAGTCACCCAGGACACCGGAGGAGGGAATTCCAGTCAGAAGCAGAAGCGCAAAGCCGAACCCGTTGGCCCTGGTGAGGCCGCAGTTGTGACCCAAGGAAAGTTCAAATGAAAACCCAAGGGGCCGTGGATACCCAAGAAAATGAAGGATCAAGCGAGAAATGATGTGCTAGATTTTCCGTGTCATATACACACTAAGAAGGATGAACAGGGAAACCTAATTTATCCCAAGCATACCACTCGACAGTGTCGACTACTAATTCAGAGCTTCCGGGAGGGGCAGACTAGTGAGGAAGAAAAGGAATCTGATAAGGATGAAGACAAAGAGAAGGATGATGGTTACCCCAATGTCAATGCCACTTTAGTGATTTTTGCTGACATCCAGAGCAAAAGTCGACTGAAAGTTATCAACAGAGAAGTGAACATGGTTGCTCCGGCAACAACATATCTGAAGTGGTCAAAAACTCCTATTACATTCGACTAGTCTGATCACCCAGCGCACATTGCTACCCCCTGGCAGCAAGCATTGGTGGTTGACCCAGTCGTTGGGGGCACCCGATTGACCAAGGTTCTGATGGATGGTGGCAGTGGTCTGAACATTTTGTATGTTGGGACCCTTCGAGGAATGGGAATTCGATGTCCAAACTCACCGAGAGCAACATGCGATTCCATGGAGTCATCCCAGGAAAGAAAGACAACTCACTCGGTCAGATCACACTTGACGTGGTTTTCGGTGATTCAAAGAATTACCGTAAGGAAAAGTTGACATTCGAGGTGGTGGACTTTACCAGTGCCTACCATGCTATTCTAGGCAGGCCTGCATATGCTAGTTTCATGGCTCGACCATGCTACGTGTACCTCAAATTGAAGATGCCTGGTCCCAGAGGTGTGAATACAATCACTGGTAATCGGCAGAGAGCAGAAGAATGCCTCTAGAGAGGCTCAAAATTGCTGATGAGCAGATGGCAGCAGTAGAAATGGAAGAGTACAAGAAGACTGCCGATCTGAGTGATTTGTTGTGTTCTAAGAAGCTTGCTTCAGAGTCTGCATTCAGTCATTCGGTGAAACAAAGCCTGTGCACATTCATCCGACCGATCCCAGTGCTGCTCCGACTCATATATCAACAACACTTGACGGCAAATAGGAAGAAGCGCTCATCCAGTTCCTTCGTGAGAACTGGGACATCTTTGCATGGAAACCGTCTGACATGTCGGGTGTACCCAAGGGACTGGCTGAGCACCGTTTGCGAGTTGATCCAAAAGTAAAACCTGTCAAAGAGTATCTCTGTTGGTCCGCCGTGGAGAAAAGGAAGGCCATTGGCGAGGAAGTGGCTCGGCTTCTGGCAGCTGAGTTCATCCGAGAGATATACCACTCAGAGTGGCTCGCCAATGTCAACATGGTCCCTAAGAAAGATGATTCACTTCGTATGTGCATCGATTTCAAGCACATCAATTGGGCCTGCCGGAAAGATCATTTCCCTCTCCCCCGAATCAACCAGATTGTCGACTCAACTGCGGGGTGTGAGCATTTATCCTTTTTGGATGCGTATTCCGGGTACCATCAGATCTGACTGTATGGATCCAACAAAATAAAAACATCCTTCATCACCCCATTCGGGTGTTTTTGCTATGTTACCATGCCTTTTGGTCTCAAAAATGCTGGCGCCACATTCATGTGCATGATTCAGAAGTGTTCGCTCACTCAAATCAGTCGGAATGTGGAAGCATACATGGATGACAACATGATCAAATCACGTAAAGGTTCCGACCTACTAACTAACCTCACTGAAACCTTTGCCAACTTGAGAAGATATGATATCAAGCTTAATTCGTCAAAGTGCACATTCGGTGTCCTAGGTGGAAAGTTACTCGGTTTCCTCATTTCCGAACGAGGGAACGATGCGAACCCAGAGAAGGTTGAAGCAATCCTCCGAATGAAACGCCCCGTGCGTGTGCACGACGTTCAGAAGCTCATTGGTTGTTTGGCTGTGTTGAGCCAATTCATCTCTCATCTTGGTGAAAAGGCATTGCCTCTTTACTGATTGATGAAAAAGTCTGACAAGTTCGAGTGGACTCCTGAAGCCGAAGCAACGTTTGTAGAGCTCAAAGCCCTGCTTTCCACCTAGCCGGTGCTTGCTGCTCCGGTCAGCAAAGAACCTCTATTACTATACATTCCAGCCACTGGACACGTTGTCAGCACAGTGCTCATGGTCGAGCGGGAAGAAGAAGGCAAAGCTTACAAAGTTCAGCACCTGATATATTATATTTCTGAAGTTTTGACTCCATCCAAGCAGAGATATGGAATTTACTTGACTGGGAAGAAAGTTGCACACTACTTTTTAGATCACTCAGTTTTAGTCGTCAGCGAGGCTCCATTATCAGAAATTTTGAACAACAGAGATGCAACTGGTCGAGTGGGAAAATGGGCGATTGAACTCCTTCCATTGGATATCAACTTCGAGGCAAAGAAAGCAATCAAGTCCCAAGCAATAGCAGATTTCCTCACCGAGTGGATTGAACAGCAGCAACCGACTCAGATTCACTCGGAGCATTGGACTATGTTCTTCGATGGGTCCAAGATGCTGAATGGCTCTGGTGCTGGAGTAGTCCTGGTATCTCCCAGAGGCGACAATCTCAGCTATGTCCTTCAAATTCACTTTGATTCCTCAAATAATGAAGCTGAGTATGAGGCACTGTTGTATGGGTTGTGTATGGCTATCTCACTCGGGTCCGTCGCCTGATGGTCTACGGCGACTCAGACTTAGTAGTCAATCAAGTAATGAAGGAATGGGATACCAGGAGTCCAGCCATGACTGGTTATTGCAACGCAGTAAGGAAGCTAGAAAGGAAGTTTGAGGGTTAGAACTCTACCACATACCCTGAATCAAGAATCAAGCCGCTGACGATCTGGCAAAGTTGGGTTCCACTCAGAAACCTATACCCAACAATGTGTTCTTGGAGCATCTCCATACCCCGTCAGTCCAAGAAGATCCTTTCACAGAGGAGCCCCCGCAACTGAAAAGTTCTATCGATCCGACTGAGATTGAAGTCCCGGCCGTGGTCGACCTAATCATGGAAGTTTTGGTAATCACCCCTGACTAGACAGTACCATATATTGCGTATCTTCTTAGGAAAGAGCTTCCGGAAGATGAAGATGAGGCCCGTCAGATTGCCCGTCGATCCAAGGCATTCACGGTGATAGGTGGTTAGCTTTACAAAGAAAGTGTCACCGGGGTCGCTCAATGATGTATTACACCAGAGGAAGGTCAAATGATTCTAAATGATATCCACTCGAGGACATGTGGTCACCATGCGTCCTCTCGGACCATCGTGGCCAAAGCATATCGAGCGAGATTCTGTTGGCCGCATGCAAATGAGATGGCAAAAGATATAGTCGACAAGTGCGAAGGCTGCCAGTTCAACTCAAACATGTCTCACAAGCTTGCATGTGCCTTGAAGACTATTCGACTCATCTGGCCATTTGTTGTCTGGGGTTTGGATATGGTTGGACCGTTCAAGACCGGTAGAAGTGGTTTCACTCAATTTCTTGTGGCAGTCGACAAATTCACCAAGTGGATCGAGGCCAAGCCTATCAAGAATCTTGATTCAAGCACTGCCATCAGTTTCATCAGAGAGTTGATATTCAGATATGGAGTCCCTCATAGTATTATCACAAATAATGGGTCCAACTTTGATTCTGACGAGTTCAGGGCATTCTGTGCTTCCCAAGGCATTCGGGTCGACTACACATCTGTTGTGCACCCACAGTCAAATCGGAAAGCAGAAAGGGCGAATGGTTTGATCCTTCAAGGGCTGAAACCCCGACTGATGCGTGATCTCAAGCATGTTGCTGGAGCTTGGGTAATTGAATAACCATCTGTCCCATGGGGATTAAGAACAACTCCAAACCGGTCGACGGACCGAACCCCTTTCTTCATGGTGTATGGCACTGAAGCTCTACTTCCGAGTGATTTGCTGCACAACGCTCCTCGAGTGGAACTTTTCTCTGAAGCCGAAGCTGAACAGGCACGCCAAGATGCAGTTGTTCTCTTGGAGGAAGAACGTGAAATGGCTCTGATCTGGTCGACCATCTACCAATAAGACTTGCATCGATTCCATGCCCGTAATGTCAGGGGTCGAGCATTCCAGGAAGGAGACCTTGTGCTTTGAGTGCATCAGAAGCGGCCTCATAAGCTCGCTCCAGCCTCGGAAGGCCCCTTCATTTTCACCAAGGTGCTCCACAATGGGGCGTATCACAACAACGTAGCCACGAAGAAAGATGAGCCACGCTCATGGAATGCGGAGCTGCTCCACCGTTTCTACACCTAAACACTCGGATCAACGAGTTGTAATAAGAATCCTTCAGTTTTCTTTTCAAAGACAAGATTTTTGTAGTATCTAATGATTGTCATCCCATAAACACATGTGTTCAAATCCCCCAGTGGGTGGCTTAGCAGCGAACCCAATTCGCCTAAGTTTCAAAAACACTCCGAGTGGAGAGCAATCCTCACACTCGGGGGCTTATCTGCGACCCCATAATCGCCTAAGTTAAACCACTCCAAGTGGAGAGCAATCCTCCCACTCGGGGGCTTAGCTACGACCTCGTAATCACCTAAGTTAAAAAATTACTCCGAGTGCAGAGCAATCCTCACACTCGGGCGCTTAGTTGCGACCCCGTAATCACCTAAGTTAAAAAAGTACTCCGGGTGGAGAGCAATCCTCACATCGGGGGCTTAGC
>NC_041390.1:129610843-129640739 GCF_002162155.2 Triticum dicoccoides | reverse complement strand
TAAAAAACCACTCCGAGTGGAGAGCAATCCTCCCACTCGGGGGCTTAGCTGCGACCCCGTAATTGCCTAAGTTAAAAAAACCACTCTGAGTGGAGAGCAATCCTCCCACTCGGGGGCTTAGCTATGACCCCGTAATCACCTAAGTCAAAAAAATCACCCCCGGTGGAGAGCAATCCTCCCACTCGGAGGCTTAGCTGCAACCCCGTAATCGCCTAAGTTAAAAAACTACTCCGAGTGAGAGCAATCCTCCCACTCGGAGACTTAGCTGCGACCCCGTAATCGCCTAAGTTAAAAAAACCACTCTAAGTGAGGAGCAATCCTCCCACTCGTCGGAGCTGCGCCACAAGTACAATGTCCGCTCCATCCTGATCCGTCTGGACGACAAGGTGTAGGTCGTGTGTGGCACCTGGTGCTCACGTCGCGACCCTCTCGTTGGAGCAATGCCACAAGTACAATGTCCGCTCCATGCCAATCCACAAGGGCGACGAGGTGCAGGTCGCGCGTGTGCACCATCTAGCGTTCATGCCCGTGGCCCTCTCGTCAGAGCTGCAAGTACAATGGCCTTGAGGTCGATTCAGTAAGTGGTAAAAACAAAGCAACCATATTCAAGAGAAAATCAAGTTCAGTAAAATCCAGCAAGGTTCAGAACCGCGAACGGAAGTACTCGGGCATCAAGCCCGAAGGAGTTTAACAGTTACAAAATCACTCGGCATTCCGAGGCAAATAAAAGTGTAGCATCAAGTTTGTTCAGTCCTCAGCAGGAGGGGGGCTGGCTGGCTCGACGAATTCATCCAGGTCGATCCCATCAGCAATGCGGGTGGCAGCCTCGATGAAGGTCTCTATAAAAGACTGGAATTGAAGCCTCTTGGTATTGGCGACCTTGATAGCTACCAGCTTCTCTTCCTTAGCTTCTTTGCAATGACGCGGACCAGAGACAGAGCCTCAGCACCACACCGGGAAGAGGACTTCTTCCACGCTTGCACTCGACCGGGGATTTCATTGAGTCGAGTCATTAGAGACTCGAGGTCATTTTGGAACGTCACTTTTGGCCAGAGTTCTGTGTAGATCCGTGACATCGCCACTTTCAGTCGGGCGAGATACTCCACAACACCGGCGAGGTGGGATTCCAGTTGCAACACATTCATAGCAGCTTCATCTTTGATGGGGAGTTAATGGGGTCCAGGATCGTCTCAATCCGCCCCGTCTCTTCCTCAAAGTTTTGACCGAATTCTGCACACACACAGGAAAATAATGAGTCAACTGATCACATGATGAGTCGGTAGTTACAAATCAGTCGGACAAGGGAAAGTACCTTCGAGCATAAGGAACATCTTCTTGGTGAGTCCTCCCAGATAAGCCTCCTGGTCGTTTCTCTTCTTAATGAGATCTCCAACCTTGTCAGTTAGAGTCACCTTCTCCTTCTTCAGCTGCACGACCTCTTTGTTGGCTTCATTCATGGCAGTCTTCAGTTTGGCATTTTCCTCCTCCAACTTGCCGACTGAAGCCAACTACTTGTCAGCAAGTTCAGTTTTCTCTCACATCGTCTTCTGTGCCGCTGCAAGGTCGAGGTCCTTCTGCTCCAAAGCCTGCTTCATTTTCTCTAAATAAATAACATTCTTTAGATGAGCTTCGAGTTGTCTGTTTTCACTACGCACATCTGTTCGAGTACACTCACTCGGTTCAAAGAATGAAAGGAAAAGAAGACAAGGCAAACAGTTGACAGGTTATTACCTCCCATGGCAGCCTCTTCAGCCTTAGCCTTCTGTAAGTTCTCTTTGGCTAGCTTCAAGTCGAGATCAAGCTGGATCTGCTTCTGCTCCAAGTCAGCAAACTGAACCACAAGACACAAGATTTCTACAATCAACAAATAAGATAAGTCAGTCGACATGAACAAAGATCAATTGCTTCCTAGTGATAGGATACAAGTCCAAGTCATTTCGGCAAAAAGAGTTCTAAGACTACTGCCGAATCAAACATTCAACAGTAGTCTCAGGGACTACACCCAGTGGGTGCACTTGGCGTGCCCCCACTAGTTTGACTTTCCACTCGACATGGTCCGTCCCGTCGGAGCACCAAAAAAAGAGACATCAATCATTCTCAGACCACCGCTGACTGCCCGTAGTCGACTGTGGTCTCAGGGACTACACCCAGTGGGTGCACTTGGCGTGCCCCCACTGGTTCGACTTTCCACTCGACATGGTCTGTCCAGTCGGAGTGCCACATTACAAACATACATTCATCAAAGACCCCCGCCGAATAAAACATTCGAGGTGGTCTCAAGGACTACACCTAGTGGGTGCACTTTGCGTGCCCCCACTGATCCGAAGATACACTAGACACGACCTAGTCGACTCAAGTGGAAGAACTATTCAGCAAAAAGTAAAGCACCCAGTGGGTGAACAGATGCAAGGTGCAGATTCATGGAAAATGTTCATCCACAGACATGTTACGAATAATAAAGGAGCAGTTTCCAAGTACCATATCCTAACAGAGCAAAAATCAAGCTCAAAGATCAGTCGGAATCAAGTCACCTAGACATTAGTTTGAAGTGCAAAGCTGGCATCATAGGAAGCCTTGCTAGCTTCATGCATCACCTTCACTAGCTCCATCATAAGGCCTGCTTGGCATATAGCTTCCTTAGCAGCGCTCACTGGGTCCTCTAGAACATGATGGGTAACAAACAGTGGAGTGGGTGGAACAGTCGAAGCAGCCAGGGATCTGAGATATGGAGTTGCACGGACGAAGCAAGGTGTTGGGCATTCGACGCTGAAGGATGATCAGTCGACACAGGATCGGCAAAAGAAACGGAAGCCCGAGTTGGATCTCCCAATTGCTGAATCACGAGTTCTAGCACTGGTGTCGACTGAGATACCTTGCTTGCAGGCACCCTCCTGCTCAAGGTCCTGCCCTTTCTTCCCGTGGTCTTCTGAAGCATGTCTTCATCATTGTCTAGAAGATCAATGACATTCGATGGTGCTGCAAAGGACTCGACCGTCAGAGTTCAATCGACCGACAGTACAAATTTACAAAACGAGAGTAAAATGATGGAGTTGTACCAGCTTTGGAAGTGGCCGCATCCTCAGTCTCCTCATCGTCTAGGTCCATGTCGATATCCATGGAGATCACGCAAGTAGCAGTGCTGAAAGTTTCAGAATTCACTCGGTTAAGCAACAGAGTGAGTCCACAAACACACAACAGTTTCCAAACAACGCGCGCGCGAGAGAGAGAAAAGGTAAAATACTTACGTAGAAGTGATGGGAACGTCCACTTTGATCTTGGGCAAGGCCTTCCGAGGCTTCGAAGGGGCACTCTTGAGCTGCTTGGCGGCCTTTTCAGTCAGCACCGGAGACAAAGTTCGAGTGCGTTTGTGCTCTTGTGCTCTGGGAGGCGCTACCTTGCCATGCTCGCCCACAGGGTCCTGAGACTGCTTGGATTGATGCTCTGAGCGAGGTGGTGATTCGACCTCCTCACTGTCGCCCGAGTCATCACTGTCGTCTTTGTGGTCGTTGGGGGACTTCCACTCGTCTCCGTTCCCTCCTAGACTTGCTCCCCGTTCGGCATTGAGTACATCTCAGTATAAATCTGCAAGGCAAAGAGTCAAACAGGCATCAATCAGACTCAAAGACTGTCACAAACCAAGATAAAAATACACTCGGTGACAAAGGTCAGACCTTTTCTGGCTCGTTTTCGGCATCAAAGGGGGCGACTCTCCTGGACCCATTGGGTTTGTCTTTATTTCCAGTGATGCTCCACGGCCACTGCTCCACCGTCTCCTCGGAGACTTCCTCTGGGTCGACCTGAGTGGTGTCGTTGGGGCCCGTATACATCCACATAGGATGATCGCGGGCTTGAAGGGGCTGGATGCGTCTACTAAGAAACACTTCCAACAAATCCATGCCAGTCACGCCATCACGAACCAGTTGGACTACCCGGTCGACTAGTAGGGACACCTCTCCCTTCTCTGCCAGAGTCACGATAAGCGAAGAGGGTTGGCTGACTTGGTCCATGGTGAAGGGGGGAAGGCCGGTCGACTGACCGGGAGTCGGAATGTCTCGGCAGTAGAACTAGGTCGACTGCCACCCTCTAACTAAGTCGGGAAGGGTCATGGCTGGAAAAGTACTTCTACCCCTAGTCTGAATCCCTAAACCCCCGCACATTTGGATCACGTGTGTCTTCTCGTCATTCAGATTTGCCTTCTTCATAGACTGAGAGCGGCAAGTAAAGATGTGCTTGAACAAACCCCAATGCGCTCAACAGCCCAAGAATTTTTCACACAAGGAGATGTAGGCGGCGAGGTATGTGATTGTGTTGGGGGGAAGTGATGAAGTTGGGCACCAAAAAAGTTCAAGAACCCCCGAAAAAAGGATGTGGAAGCAGACTGAAACCACGGTCGACGTGAGTAGCAATAAGAACGCACTCACCCTCCTGTGGCTGGGGCTCGGTCTCGTTCCCCGACAACCTCCAAGATCCGTGGGCGATCATGCCTCCGCTGGCCATGTCCTCCAAGTCCTCCTTCTGGATCATGGCGCGGATCCAGTCCCCCTGGATCCAATTAGGCGGCAGGCCGGACCTCGATGATGATCCCCGACTCATCTTCTTGCCCTTCACCGCCACCACCTTCTTGCGCTCCAGTGCTGCCATCTTGTCCTTTCCCATGGCGATAGAGTGCTCGCAGGCGAACGAAGACGGCGAAGAGGCGGAGAGTGCAGAGGAGAAGCAGGGGAAGAAGGAGACGATTGGGACGCACTATGCTTTGCCTCGGCCCAGACGCTATTTATGAGGCCACTTCCGAGTGGCTGACGAGTGGGCCCGAGCGATCTAATCATATCCCGCAGCAGGCGCGCGCCCGATACAAGGCAGAAAAGGCGGCGCGAAGATCGAGGTGTCCTCGTTTATCCACTCCGTTTACTGCAGCGCCTTCCTCAAAATTTTGAATCCCATGGGATCCAGAAACCATAGAGTAACCAACCGCGCCGAAGATTTCGTTCCATATCAACACTCGAAGACTATCAGTTGAGTTCACTCGACGACCTCTGAATCGATCGAGGCGACTGAAATAAGATCGAAGCTTCAATATGATTCACAGACTCAGATGAGATACCTCCGCAATAGAGAACCGGGTCAGAATCAACTTCAGCTCTTTCTTCACTCGGACCTCAATCCATTCGGGGGCTAATGACGATGACATGTACCTAGGGTAGGGTCATAGGCCTGACCTAGATGCCTTACCCAAGGACACTGCCCTAGAGTCAAGGACATTCAAGATACAACAAAAGAAATCGGCTGAGTTCACCAAGGGATGCAATCCACTCAACCTCCAACCTCACTCGGTAACTCCAATTCCATTCGACCAAGATGAAGTTACTCGACCATACAAGAAAACACTCGGAATACAGAAGACCTAAAGTCACTCAGGATGGCAACGGTCAGGTGTTCAGTCTGTAGTTTTAAGATCATTTATAGCTCTTTATAACTGATGTTACCAGTAACGTCCCGTCTTAATGTACATTGAACCCTGTGTAACGTGGGATGGCTGGGGTCTTGGCGCACTCTATATAAGCCACCCCCCTCCTTTGGCACAAGGGTTTGCACCCTCTATAACTCTCACTCATAATCCAGTCGACCAGCCTCCGGGCATCGAGACGTAGGGCTGTTACTTCCTCCGAGAAGGGCCTGAACTCGTAGACCTTGCGTGCACAATCTCGCTGTAGCTAGGATCTTGCCTCCTCCTACATACCCCCTATATTATTGTCAGACTTATTCCCATGCCATCTGGCTCGTGAACTGGGGATCATGTCCGCTCCCCAGTATGCATAAATGTCTGCGGGCATGATGAGGTAGGTGCCTGAATGAATATTTAACAAGGAAGGTTTAGGCAAGGTAATAATCTGACAAGTCTTTTCGCTAAATACCAGGTTCGAAATGAGTCTCTTTTCCTTATCATAGCAAATAAAATCATGTCCTACCATACTGTTATAGTCTAAATATGAAGTGGGTAGTAGCATCTCCTCTTTCTCATCATGCCTAATAGGTATCTCAAAACGTCTAGCAAGGCGGGAAGCATAGGTACCTCCAAAGATAGGACCCTTCGTATGGTTTGAACTCAACTATCTAGCAACCATAGCGCCTAAACTGAAAGTTCTATCACGAAGTAAAGCATGGCCCAAAATGACAAGGTCAGAAGCACTAAGGTCTCCACTGTCCCCGTGACCAAGTAAACATCTCCCAGCAAATAATGAGTAATAGCGCAGAACAGGAAAATGTAAACTAGACACTCTCGCTTACGACACCTTTCTCCTTTCTCCTACGGTGACTTCATCAATAAACTCTTCCACATCTCTAGGACGTGGCTCGTCGACGCTGCCCTCATAAGATAATTTACAAACCTCACAAAAGTTATAAAGCGACATCTCCTTATGCTCATCATATAAGTGAAACTCTACCGTGGGTGGTGATCTCCTAGCATGGAAATGAAAATTTTGCAAGGAGAGTATTAGTTAGTCGGAGGTACTGATCACATTGGTCATGGAGAAAGTCGGTGATGCCTGCATTCCCAGCCAAATAATAGAAATCCTCATAAATTCCGGTCGCCTCCAAGAATGCATCACATGGCTATTCACACGGCCGAACCTCCGCAGTGTGAGGAAGATTGTACTTGGGCCTTTCCTTCTCTTCATTTTCTTTTTCCTTCGAACCCTGGCTGGAGGAGCCTCTCAACAATCTCCTCATCGTTTTCTTTCTCTGAAATTTTCTGAAATTTTTAGTGGCTAAAAATAAAAGTGAACCAAACTCAAAAAAATTGATAGCAACTACTCCTACAAGTGTCTAGAGGCTATCTCATGCATCAAAACTACTTTGGACCATATAAATTTGACATGCAAGCTCAATAACAAGTCACCACAGCAGCAACAATTTGCAATAAATAAAGCACTAGAACAAAAACTAATTGGACCACTGGAGGAGTCACATACCGAAGAACAATCCCCCAAAACAGGTTTGCAAATGGAGCTTTGCACAAGGAGATCGAAAATGGCAGCAAGATGAGCAAGAACACGGGTTTGAGCTACTAGATGATTTTTTTCTAGAGGACGACAAAGTGGATGGGTGCTGGAATAAGTGGAGGGGATCTACGTGGGACCCACAAGGCAGGGGGAGCGCCCACGTGGGTAGGGCACGCCCTCCACCTTTGTGGCCCACTGGTGCATCCCCCTGGTGCAAGTTCAGTGCCAGAAATTCTCAAATATTCTATAAAAAATCATATTAAATTTTCACGGCATTTGAAACACTTTTATTTTGGGGGCATTTTTTATTTCACGGATAATTCAGAAAACAGACAAAAAAGACTGTTTTTTCTTTATTTAATCTAAATAAAAGAAAGTAAAGGGTAGGTATAGAAAGTTGTGCCTTCTAAATTCATCCATCTCATGCTCATCAAAAGGAATCCATTAACAAGGTTGATCAAGTCTTATTAACAAACTTCTTCCAAGTGACATGAAACGGGGATATGCAAATAACACTAGGTTACCTCAATGGGGATATGCATGTCCCCAACAATAAGAATATCATATTTCTTTTTGACACTAGGAAGTGGGAATTCAAAACCTCCAATAGTAATGGTTGAAATTTTTCCAATAGAATTGATACTATGAACTTGAGGTTGTTTCTTCGAAAAGTGTACCATATGCTCATTACCATTAACATGAAAAGTAACATTGCCTTTGTTGCAGTCAATAATGGCCCCTGCAGTATTCAAAAAGGGTCTACCAAGGATGCTCCACATATTGTCGTGCTCGGGAATATCAAAAATAATAAAGTCTGTTAAGATAGTAACGTTTGCAACCACAACAGGCACATCCTCACAAATACTGATGGGTATAGCAGTTGATTTATTAGCCATTTGCAAAGAAATTTTAGTATGTGTCAACTTATTCAATTCAAGTCTATGATATAAATAGAAAGGCATAATGCTAACACCGGCTCCAAGATCACATAAAGAAGTTTTAACATAGTTTCCTTTAATGGAGTGATACGTCTCCAACATATCTATAATTTTTGTTTGTTCCATGCTATAATATTATCTGTTTTGGATGTTTTATATGCATTAATATGCTATTTTATATGATTTTTGGGACTAACCTATTAACCTAGAGTCCAGTGCTAGTTCCTGTTTTTCCTTGTTTTAGAGTTTCATAGAAAAGGAATATCAAACGGAGTCCAAACGGAATAAAACTTTCGCGATGATTTTTCTTGGACAAGAAGACATCTAGAGGACTTGGAGTACACGTCAAGGAAGCCAAGAGGTGGCCACAAGGATGGAGGGTGCACCCAGGGGGTAGGGCGCGCCCCCACCCTTGTGGGCCCCTCTTGACTCCATCGACCTATTTCTTCTACCTATATATTCTCAAATATTCCCAAACCAACCAGGAGAGCCATGAAAACACTTTTCCACCGCCACAACCTTCTGTACCTGTGAGATCCCATCTGGAAGCCTTTTCCGGCGTCCTGTCGGAGGGGGATTCGATCACGGAGGGCTTCTACATCAACACCATTGCCTCTCCGATGAAGCATAAGTAGTTTACCACAGACCTACGGGTCCATAGCTAGTAGCTAGATGGCTTCTTCTCTCTCTTTGATTCTCAATACCATGTTCTCCTCGATGTTCTTGGAGATCTATTCGATGTAATACTCTTTTGCGGTTTGTTTGCTGAGATCCGATGAATTGTAGATATATGATCAGCTTATTTATGAATATTATTTGAATCTCCTCTGAATTCTTATATGCATGATTTAATATCTTTGCAAGTCTCTTCGAACTATCGATTTGGTTTGGCAAACTAGATTGGTTTTTCTTGCAATAGGAGAAGTGCTTAGCTTTGGGTTTAGTCTTGCGGTGCTTGATCCCAGTGACAGAAGGGGAACCGACACGTATTGTATTGTTGCCATCGAGGATAACAAGATGGGTTTTTAATCATATTGCTTGAGTTTATCCCGCTACATCATGTCATCTTACTTAATGCGTTACTCTGTTCTTCATGAACTTAATACTCTAGATGCAGGCAAGAGTCGGTCGATGTGTGGAGTTATAGTAGTAGATGCAGGCAGGAGTCGGTCTACTTGATACGAACATGATGCCTATATTCATGATCATTGCCTTAGATATCGTCATAACTTTGCGCTTTTATATCAATTGCTTGGTAGTAATTTGCTCACCCATCGTAATATTTTCTATCATGAGAGAAGCCTCTAGTGAAACCTATGGCCCCCTGGTCTACTTTCCATCATATAAGTTTCCGATCTACAATTTTAGTTTCCTATTTATTTCCTTTGCAATCTTTTACTTTCCGTTTGATAAACCAAAAAATACCAAAAATATTACTTTACCGTGTATCCATCTCTGTCAGATCTCACTTTGCAAATAACCGTGAAGGGATTGACAACCCCTTTATCGCGTTGGGTGCAAGTATGTGTTTGTTTATGTAGGTATTCGGTGATTTGTGCATTATCTCCTACTGGGATGATACCTTGGTTCTCAAAACCGAGGGAAATACTTACTCTACTTTGCTGCATCACCCATTCCTCTTCAAGGGAAAACCAGGCAAGCTCAAGAAGTAGCAGGAAGAATTTTGGCGCCGTTGCCAGGGAGATCTACACCAAGTCAAGACATACCAACTACCCATCATAAACTCTCATCTCTTGCATTACATTATTCGCCATTGCCTCTCATTTTCCTCTCCCCCACTTCTAAACGATTTTCAAAATGATTTGCCCTATTCTTCGCCCTTCTTCCGTTCGTCCTTCTGTTTGCTCGTGTTACCATGTGCGTTCTATTTGCTTGCATCTTCGCGTGCTAAAAATCTATTGATATGGATCCTCAACCATTTGCTAATTTTTTTAAGATATCCAATTATGATGAAGCAATTTTTAGTGCGTTTTGTGCACTAGATTATCTTTATGAAGTTTTGTTTGAAATTCGTCAATCTGGAAATTGTGATGAAGAAATTTATGAAGTGATTCATGATAGCTCCTTGAATCAAAAGCATGATTGCAATGATGTTATTATAAATTCTATTAATGTCAACTATGCTAATAATATGCAAAACCCTAAGCTCGGGGATGCTAGTTTTGTTATGTCCACTACTTGTTGCAATCATCATGATTGGGATGATTCTTCTTATAATCTTGAAAATTTATTTATGCCTCATGATGGATATGAGATTGATAATAATGTTTGCAATAATACTGAAAGTGGGTTTGGAAGAGTGTCAACTTTAGATCCCACATATTTTGATAATGTTCAATCTTATGAAGTTTTTGATAAAAGTGGGTTTGGAGAAGTCATGACTTTAGTTAATGATAATCCCGCTATTTTGGAAGAGTGTCAACTTTGCATGCAAGTGGAGCATGAAGAGAAAATTTTATGTGATAACTATGTTGTATAATTTGATTATGATCTTACATCTAATTATTATGAGAGAGCAAAATATGGTTGTATAAATTTTCATGTCACTAAATTACCTATCGTTATGTTGAGATTGCTATTGTTTCTTTCTCCTTCCTTGCATACGCTAGTTTTTTCTTGTCTTGATAATTTGTTAGATTATAAAATCCCTATGCATAGGAAGTATGTTAGACTTATATGTGTTTGTCACATGTTATATGATGCTCTCTTTGCACTTCAATTCTTTTCTTTCATGTGAGCATCCTTGAAATCTCAATGCCTAGCTAAGGGCGTTAAACAATAGCACTTGTTGGGAGGCAACCCAATTTTATTTTTGTTCTTGCTTTTTAGGTATTGTTTTGCATTAAATAATTCATCTAGCCTCTAGTTATATGTGGTTTTGTGTTTTAATTAGTGTTTGTGCCAAGTAAGACCTTTGGGATAGCTTACAGTGATAGTTGATTTGATCTTACTGAAAAACAGAAACTTTTCTGCCTAGGAGAATAATTTTCAATTTTAGCAAAAGCGATATAAAATACTGACTCTTTTTTTCACAAGATTAATAAACAAATTTCTTAGGTTGACCTAACTTTTTAGAATTTTTGGAGTTACAGAAGTATTCGTACTAGCCAGATTGATACAAACTATTCTGTTTTTGACATATTTTGTTTCTATGTGTTGTTTGCTTATTTTGATGAATCTATGGCTCGTATCGGGGGTATGAACCATGGAAAAGTTGGAATACAGTAGATATTACACCTATATAGATAAATAATGAGTTCACAACAGTGCCAAAAGTGGTGATTTATTTTCTTATACTAACTGAGCTTATGAGATTTTCTGTTGAGTTTTGTGTTGTGAAGTTTTCAAGTTTTGGGTAAGGATTTGATGGACTATGGAATAAGGAGTGGTAAGAGCCTAATATTGGGGATTCTCAAGGCACCCCAAGGTAATATCCAAGGACAACCAAGAGCCTAAGCTTGGGGATGCCCCGGAAGGCATCCCCTCTTTCGTCTTCATCTATCGGTAACTTTACTTGAGGCTATATTTTTATTCACCACATGATATGTGTTTTGCTTGGAGCATCTTGTATGATTTGAGCCTTTGCTTTTTAGTTTACCACAATCATCCTTGCTGTATGCACCTTTTGAGAGAGATACGCATGAATTGTGATTTATTAGAATACTCCATGTGCTTCACTTGTATCTTTTGATCTAGGCAATTTTGCTCAAGTGCTTCACTTATATCTTTTTAGAGCACGGCGGTGGTTTTATTTTATAGAAATTTATGAACTCCCATGCTTCACATATATTATTTTGGGAGTCTCTAAATAGCATGGTAATTTTCTTTGGTTATAAATTTAGTCCTAATATGATAGGCATCCAAGATGGATATAATAAAAACTTTCATATAAAGTCCATTGAATACTATGAGAAGTTTGATTCCTTATGATTTTTTGAGATATGAAGATGGTGATATTAGAGTCATGCTAGTAAATAATTGTGAATTTGAGAAATACTTGTGTTAAAGTTTTTGATTCCCATAGCATGCACGTATGGTGAACTGTTATGTGATGAAGTCGGAGCATGATTTATATATTGATTGTCTTCCTTATGAGTGGCGGTCGGGGACGAGCGATGTATTTTCCTACCAATCTATCCCCCTAGGAGCATGTGCATAGTACTTTCTTTCGATAACTAATAGATTTTTGCAATAAGTATGTGAGTTCTTTATGACTAATGTTGAGTCCATGGATTATAAGCACTCTCACCCTTCCACCATTGCTAGCCTCTCTTGTGCCGCTCAACTTTCGCTGGTACCATAAACCCACCATATACCTTCCTCAAAACAGTCACCATATCTACATATTAGGGAATTTCCATAGCCATTCCGAGATATATTGCCATGTAACTTTCCATCGTTCCGTTTATTATGACACGCTCCATCATTGTCATATTGCTATGCATGATCATATAGTTGACATCGTATTTGTGGCAAAGCCACCGTTCATAATTCTTTCATACATGTCACTCTTGATTCATTGCACATCCTGGTACACCGCCGGAGGCATTCACATAGTCATATTTGGTTCTAACTATCGAGTTGTAATTCTTGAGTGGTAAGTCAATAAAAGTGTGATGATCTTCATTATTAGAGCATTGTCCCATGTGAGAAAAGGATGACAGAGACTATGATTCCGCCACAAGTCAGGATGAGACTCCGGACGAATAAAAAAAGGCCAATAAATGAGAGAAGGCCCAAATAAAAAAGGGCCAATTCCAGTTATGCCCCTAACTCGAACCCACTACTCAGTTTTGCCCCTAATTTTTAGCTATGTTCAGTTTTTCCCCTTCGCTGTTAGTGTCACTTATAGAAATGCCCTTTTGCACTGTTACCGTCCGGTCAAAGGACTTTGACCATCCAAAATAATAGCAAAAAATGTGAAATTTTGTGGGATCGGAGATAGTCATGTCCGCAAGGCGCGTGCAAATTTTTGTGTTGGTTCGACACTCCGGGAGCTCGTGGCAAAGGAAAACAAAAATAATTTATGCCTATGAACAGTAAATTTGAAAAAAAATAGCAACAAAATTCGAAAAATGTTGATTTTTTTGGCTTCAAAGAGACTTGAGTGCACAAGGTGCTTGCAAGTTTTGGTGATCAAATGACGTACGAGGTGCTCTAGAGAAAAAAAACAAAATAGTGCACTTTTTCAAAGTTTTTTTGAGCCAAATTTTGTTTTTTTCTCCATGAGCTCCTACGATGTCCAAACACAACAAAAATGTGCACACATCTTGCACACATGAGTATCTTCAGTCCCACAAAATTTCATATTTTTTGATTTTTTTTTTCTCTATTTGTTTGAATTTACTCTTCACATACGTACAAAATTTATGTTTTCCATTGCCATGAGCTCCCAGGGTGTCCGAACGGCATGAAAATTTGTACACACCTTGCAGACATGAGTATCTTCAACCCCACAAAGTTTCAATTTTTTTTGAATTTTTTTGCTATTTTTTCAGGACAGTCAAACCCTTTGACCGGACAGTAACGGCACAGAAGGTCATTTCTATAAGTGAAACTAACGGCGAAGGGGCAAAACTGAGCATACCTAAAAATTAGGGGCAAAACTGAGCAGGGGGTTCGAGAAGGACATAGATGTAAATTTCCCAAAAAAATAAATGAGAGAAAAGAGAGAAGGGGCAATGCTACTATCCTTTTACCATACTTGTGCTTCAAAGTAGCTCCATGATCTTCATGATAGAGAGTCTCCTATATTGTCACTTTCATATACTAGTGGGAATTTTTCATTATAGAACTTTGCTTGTATACTCCAATGATGGGCTTCCTAAAATTGCCCTAGGTCTTCGTGAGCAAGCAAGTTGGATGCACACCCACTTAGTTTCTTTTTGAGCTTTCATAAACTTATAGCTCTAGTGCATCCGTTGCATGGCAACCCCTACTCACTCACATTGATATCTATTGATGGGCATCTCCATAGCCCGTTAATATGCCTAGTTGATGTGAGACTATCTCCCTCTTTTTGTCTTCTCCACAACCACCGTCTATTCCACCTATAGTGTCATGTCCATGACTCATGCTCATGTATTGCATGAAAGTTGAAAAGGTTTGAGAACATCAAAAGTATGAAACAATTGCTTGGCTTGTCATCGGGGTTGTGCATGATTTGAATATTTTTTGTGATGAAGATGGAGCATAGCCAGACTATATGATTTTGTAGGGATAAGCTTTCCTCGGCCATGTTATTTTGAGAAGACATAATTATCTTGTTAGTGTGCTTGAAGTATTATTGTTTTTATATCAATATTAAACTTTTGTTTTGAATCATACAGATCTGAACATTCATGCCACAATAGAGAAAATTATATGGATAAATATGTTAGGTAGCATTCCACATCGAAAATTCTGTTTTTATCATTTACCTACTCGAGGATGAGCAGGAATTAAGCTTGGGGATGCTTGATACGTCTGCAATGTATCTATAATTTTTGATTGTTCCATGCTATTATATTATCTGTTTTGGATGTTTTGTATGCATTAATATGCTATTTTATATGATTTTTGGGACTAACCTATTAACCTAGAGCCCAGTGCCAGTTCCTGTTTTTTCCTTGTTTTAGAGTTTCACAGAAAAGGAATATCAAACAGAGTCCAAACAGAATAAAAACTTTCGTGACGATTTTTCTTGGACCAGAAGACATCCAGAGGACTTGGAGTACACGTCAGGGAAGCCACAAGGTGGCCACAAGGACGGAGGGCGCGCCCCCACCCTTGTGGGCCCCTTGTGACTCCACCGACCTATTTATTACGCCAATATATTCTCAAATATGCCCAAACCAACCAGGAGAGCCACGAATACACTTTTCCACCGTCACAACCTTCTGTACCCGTGAGATCCCATCTAGGGGCTTTTTCCGGCGTCCTGTCGGAGGGGGGATTCAATCACGGAGGGCTTCTACATCAACACCATTGCCTCTCCGATGAAGCGTGAGTAGTTTACCATAGACCTACGGGTCCATAGCTAGTAGCTAGATGGTTTCTTCTCTCTCTTTGATTCTCAATACCATGTTCTCCTCGATGTCCTTGGAGATCTATTCGACGTAATACTCTTTTCTGGTGTGTTTGCCGAGATCCGAAGAATTGTGGATTTATTATCAGCTTATCTATGAATATTATTTGAATCTCCTCTGAATTCTTATATGCATGATTTGATATCTTTGAAAGTCTCTTCGAACTATCGATTTGGTTTAGCCAACTAGATTGGTTTTTCTTGCAATAGGAGAAGTGCTTAGCTTTGGGTTCAGTCTTGCGGTGCTTCATCCCAGTGACAGAAGGGGAACTGACACATATTGTATTGTTGCCATCGAGGATAACAAGATGGGGTTTTCATCATATTGCTTGAGTTTATCCTGGTACATCATGTCATCTTACTTAATGCGTTACTGATGTCGCTTGAAGCTACGTTGGTATTTCCCTGAAGAGGAAGGGATGATGCAGCACAGCAGCGGTAGGTATTTCCCTC
Source organism: Triticum dicoccoides (assembly GCF_002162155.2). NCBI lineage: Eukaryota > Viridiplantae > Streptophyta > Magnoliopsida > Poales > Poaceae > Triticum > Triticum dicoccoides. Next base: position 129,625,260 of record NC_041390.1, on the reverse strand, counting down.
ATATGTGAAACCAAGGTTATCAAACCAGTAGGAGAACCAAGCAACACAATGCAAACAAAACCTGCACACAAATAACAATTACTCGCAACTCGACATGTAAAAGGGGTTGTCAATCCCTTTTGGGTAGCGGTGCCAAAAATTGGCAAACGGACGCGAGATAAATTGTAGTAGATTGATATATCGAACGCCAAATAAAATAAATTGCAGCAAGGTATTTTTGTATTTTTGGATTTAATGGATCTGAAAATAAAAGCAAAGGAAAATATATCGCAAATGAAAATAATATGAGAAAGAGACCCGGGGGCCGTAGGTTTCACCAGTGGCTTCTCTCAAGAAAAATAGCAAACGGTGGTAAACAAATTACTGTTGGGCAATTGATAGAACTTCAAATAATCAGGACAATATACACGAAATGATCATTACATAGGCATCATGTCCAAGATTAGTAGACCGACTCCTGGCTGCATCTACTACTATTACTCCACACATCGACCACTATCCAGCATACATCTAGTGTATTAAGTTCATGGAGAAACGGAGTAATGCAACAAGAACGATGACATGATGTAGACAAGGTCTATCTATGTAGAGATGGACCCCATCGTTTTATCCTTAGTAGCAACGATACATACGTGTCATTTCCCTTTGTCACTGGGATTAAGCACGCTGTAAGATTGAACCCACTAGAAAGCACCTCTTCCCATTGCAAGATAAATAGATCATGTTGGCCAAACAAAACCCAAATATCAGAGTAGAAATACAAGGCTATAAGAGATCATGCATAAAAGAGATCAAAGAAACTCAAATACTTTCATGGATATAAAAAGATAGATCTGATCATAAACTCAAAGTTCATCGATCGCAATAAACATGCCTTAAGAGAGTTACATCATTTGGATCTCCAAGAGACCATTGTATTGAGAATCAAGAGATGAGAGAGATGAAGCCATCTAGCTACTAACTACGGACCCGAAGTTCTACAAAGAACTACTCACGCATCATCGGAGAGGCACCAATGGAGGTGGTGAACCCCATCCGAGATGGTGTCTAGATTGGATCTGGTGGTTCTGGACTCTGCGGCGGCTGGATGAATATTTCGTCGACTCCCCTAGGGTTCTAGGATTTGGGGGGTATTTATAGAGCAAAGAGGCGGTCCGAGGGGGAACCCGAGGTGGCCACAACCCACCAGGGTGCGCCACCAGGCGCGCCCTGGTGGGTTTTGCCCCCCTCGGGGCACCCCCAAGGCGCAGCCAGGGCCCGTTGTGTTCCTTCTGGCCCATAAAAATTCTCTGAACAGTTTTGTGGCATTTGGACTCCATTTGATATTGATTTTCTACGATGTAAAAACATGGAAAAAACAACAATTGACACTTGGTAGCAAGATAAATAGATCAACTTGGCCAAACAAAACCCAAATATCTATCTATGTAAACGATGGGGTCCTGCAGTCTTCATGGTCAAAAGGATCTATCTATGTAGAGAGAGACCCAATCGTTTTCTCCTTAGTAGCAATGATACATGCGTGTCGGTTCCCCTTTTGTCACTAGGATCAAGCACCGTAAGATCGAACCCATTAGAAAGCACCTTTTCGCATTGCAAGATAAATAGATCAACTTGGCCAAACAAAACCCAAATATCGGAGAAGAAATACAAGGCTATAAGCAATCATGCATAAAAGAGATCAAAGAAACTCAAATACTTTCATGGATATAAAAAGATAGGTCTGATCATAAACTCAAAGTTCATCCGATCCCAACAAAAACACCACAAAAAGAGTTACATCATATGGATCTCCAAGAGACCAATGTATTGAGAATCTAGCGAGAGAGAGGAAGCCATCTAGCTACTAACTACGGACCCAAAGTGTTGGGGATATAATTATTGCGTATGAACCGCCCAGGAGGGGCCAGGTCATACCACTGGAGATTTACCAATGAAGATGGTGGCTCATACAAGCCCATTGACGGCCCGAGACCCAGAAGCGACTTGAGGCCCAAGAGGATGAACCGCCACACATGTATAACTTGTATTGTAAGGCAAGATTAGTTAGTCACCAAGTCGGACACGTTGTGTATGAGCCGGCCGGGACTCTGTGAGCCACCGGGCGTCAGCCTGTGTATATAAAGGGATGACCTGGCGGCGGTTTAAGGACAGGTAACAACAATCGAGAGCTAGATCAAGCGTATTCGCTCCCTGGTAATCGAAACCCTAGCAATACAACACAAAGCAGGAGTAGGCTTTTACCTCGTTGAGAGGGGCTGAACCTGGGTAAACTCTCTGTGTCCTTTGTCCCGTTTAACCCCTTCAGGCTAACCTAGTTGCAATGGCTCCACGACTAAGTCCTTGCGCTAGGACATCTGCCGTATCAAGTCCACGACAGTTGGCACCCACCGTGGGGCCAGTGCACGGTGGTTTCGAGTTCTTGAAGGGCAGCTTCCCAGGGATCAAGGGATACGGTGTGCGCCAGATGAGCAAGAGTCGTCGCGGCAAGCTCTACATCGACGACGCCAGCTGGGGCCCCGAGGCCGGTTCAATTGAGTATGGGTACCGTGTCCCCTTCGATGGAATCCACATCTTCATCGGCAAGATCGGTGAACCGGGCCCTAAGCCGGACACCTGCATCGACATCATCGAGATGGCTCAACGTGCACGACCCGCCCGGGTTCAGACCGCCGTAAGGAACGCCTTTGTTGGTTTCATCCATGGGGCGGAATTTGAGGAAGGATCTATGTCTGGTGGTGAGACGGCCATTTACTCTGATGGTGAATCGTCCACAGGCGAGACCAATTCAATGTATCAAGTGCAAGACGACTGGCTTGGGGGCTGTTCCGATGGCGACAGTATTCCGGACCCCTATGAGCTGCCGAACAGGGTTGCGATCTTCATGGCTGGTACACAGCCAGCGCTCAGCTCATCGACCACTGCGGCTATGACCTCTAGCTCGACGGCTGTGGCGACAGCTGGTGCTAGCGGATCTGCACGCCCGCCGGCTCAGGTTTTGACAGAGTTGTTGTAGGCTTTGGTGACTTTGATGAGCGTAGAAGTGACCTCGGAGACTCAAGAACATCATAAGGTGGATGTGAAGTTACGAAATGAGATAACTCAAGCCAAGGGATAGCTGGTGGCTGAGAATGCTAGGATGGCCACGGAGCGAGCTGCTTTGGATGCCCAGGCACAACGGACTCAGGCAGATTCTTTCCGGCTCACCTTGGATCAAAACGCCTCCAATGAGGTCATGAGAAGGAGATACCAGAGTTGTTTACCTCTGGAGTATGATGCGAGAAACCTTTTCACACTAGGGCAGGGACCAGTAACCCACCGATGCTGAACCGGGCGGTTGAGGCACCCGTGACTGGAGCGCCGATTCAGCCACGCGCTATGGACCCACCTCGTTTGGATATGACTCCGCCTCAGCACGTGCCGACACCGTCGGGTCATTATTCTAATCGTTTGGACAATATGATTGCAGCGGCGTCATGATTGGCAGCTCTTCCAGTTGAAGGCGAGTCTCCATCTGCGATAGAGATGCGGAGGGCCAGAGAACTTCTTCAGATGACTGTGGCTCAACAGGCGGCTTATTCATATAGCCCTGAACGGATTCATTCAACCCCTCGTCCAAGCCGGAGTTATAGCAGGCATATTGAGTCGCCCGTAGTTTCAAGCAGTGAACAACACCGTAACCAGCCTTGTGGGCATGACTCAGTGTGTGGTGGTTTTGATGCTCAGACTTTGGTGGACCAGGACAGGGCACGTCGGGAGGCGGAGTTGGCGGCTCAGATAGCGGCTCAACAGCAACCTTCGGTTTATCCATCAACATCTGTGGAGGCCGGGGTGACCTCCAGAACCTTGGGTGTGCCATGTTTAGGACCAGCTCTGCGTAATGAGCGTTTGCCTAATGATTTCAAGGGTCCTCGTAAGGTACCTAATTACACAGCAGATCAGCCCCCTGAAGCTTGGATTGAGAGTTATGAGATGGCCATGGAGATGTTGGATGTTAGTGATGATGCATGTGCTAAGTACTTCACCATGATGTTGGATGGGTCGGCTCGTACTTGGCTGAAAGGATTGCCCGCTAACTCCAAAAGATCATGGGCAGAGTTTAAAGCCCATTTCATCCAAAAATTTAAAGATACATGCAAGCAGCCTCTGTCGATCTTGGTTTTGGATTCCTGCATCCAAGGTGAAGGCGAGTCAACAACCAATTAGGTGTGTCGGATCTCAGTTGTTATACATTCAACGGATAGTATCAATGCCGGTTCAGCAGTCCTGATGTTGGAGAAGAATTGTTGTTTTCTCCCTCTTAAGCAAAAACTGGGGAGGCTTAAGCGCCACTGCAATGACATGGGGGAGCTCATGGCGGCTCTCATCAAATATGTTGATTCTGATAGTACCAAGGACCCCGACTCTGATGAAGAAAAGGCGGGTAAGGGAAAGAAGAGTGGCAGTGTGAAGGGACAGCAGCATAACACGACGGGTCATGGTGGCAATGGCAAGCGTAAGGCAGAGAACAGTTTAGACTTTTTGGCCAACACCAATGCGCAGAATCATAATTAGCGTTGCAAAGGAAAGTCGGCCCAGTTTGGCGGGCCAAAGTTCAATCTTGAAGCCATGATGAACCAGCCTTGCCCAAAGCATGGTACACATGAAAAGCCGGCCAATCATCTGTGGAAGGATTGCTTCACCATGAGGGAGTATAGGAATTCCAATTTTTTCCAGAATAATCATGGCCCGAATGGCGGTTCAGGATCCGGCTCTCACGGGCCTGGTTTTGGTGGTGGCGGTTCAAACTCTGGCTTCCAAGGCCAAGGCAATCAGCGTGGTTTTAATCAGCAGAATGGTCAAGGAAATCAACAGCAGCAATCTGGTTATCAGAGTAATCCGAAGCAGTTGAATAGTGGAGAGTATCATGTGTTCACTACGATTTTATGCAAACGAGGTCAGAAGCTTCATAAAAGGGAGGTGAACGCAGTTGAGCCGGCAGTTCCCCATTTCTTGAGATGGTCTGAACATCCTATTCTTTGGAGCCGTGAGGATCACCCGCCCCGGGTTGATAATCCGGGTCAGTTGACTTTGGTGGTTGCACCCCGAGTTGGAGGGTACAGGTAAAGTAAGGTGCTCTTCGAAGGAGATAGCAAAATCAATATCCTTTACTAGGAAACTTCTCGTCGTATGAGTTTGACTGACAAGGATCTTAAGCCGTCTAACACTGTTTTTCATGGTGTGGTGCATGGTAAATCAGCATATCCAGTGGGCACGCTACTGCAGGATGGTGCAAACGTGACACTACGATCAGAGACCCTTCGACGAAACTGTGTGCGATGCCATAATCACAAACGGTGGTGTAAAAAACCGTCAAGAAAGGTGCAAAACGTTTGCGATGACGGATGCATCAAACATGGTTCACATTTTAGTTGCGTGTGCGATGCAGGGCATACAGTTCAGTTCAATTAACTATTTGGGATGAGGAGGAACAAAAGAAATGGGCAGCCAGATGAAGGCGTGTGCGATATATAGCATACGGTTCACTAGGATGAACTGTGTGTGATTAGACAACACAATGGAAATGGTTCAGCTGAACAAGATGTGTGTGATACGCGGCAAACAGGTCCATAATCAGAAATGTGTGCGAAGACCAATAATAACACAGACGGTTGCTACTAATAAGCCGTGTGATTTGCTCTATCTAAAGTAGAATAACATGTATGTATCTATGTATATATATATAACTAAAATAAACATCCAATTACATAAGTGACTATACAAATCATTCACACACACCTCAATAAACAATTGCATGCATTCTAAAGTAGGAGAAACGGTCGTCTAGTCATCTACTTCTTGTGACACTCCCACCACTGCTATGTGGCTCAATCCCTCATATAGGTCAGGAAGAAGATAGTTCCTCATGTCAACGATCCGCCTGTACATCTCGTAGCTTGTGTACGCATCCATGGCCGCGTACTTGACATGTTGTTCATCCAGTCTCTTATGCCACACCACTACTAGGGAAAAGCCTAGTAGTAGCGTGGGTTTCATGCCTATTAGTAGCGCGGGGAACCGCGCTACTAGTAAGGCGCTACAGCTATTACTTAGTAGTAGCGCATGCGGCACATGCTACTGCTAAGACATATAGCTGCAGTGCGTGTTTACCCCGGCGCTACTGCTAATCTAACTAGTAGTAGCGTGTTTCCTGTCCATCGCTGCTAGTATTATTTTTTATTTTTAGTGTATTTATATGCGGTTATACAAATTTTGGTATAATACCAATTATGAGGTTGTTATATCAATATGTCCATAACAGTGTGTCAAATGAAGGTGGATTAGGTTCAAGTGGAGGCAACATGTGGTGCATGTCAAAAGTATACTACTAATCCAAACTTGATCTAGTTTGGACTAGTAGTACTTTCGATGTGCACCACATGTTGCCCCCACTTGAATCTAATCCGCCAACACAAGCTATTTAATCATCATCATAGTCATTACTACCAACAGTAGCTATTTAATCATCATAGTCATAGTGTAGCACACATCATCATCTTCAAACTCATTCTAGCTAGCTAATCACCACCAACACTAGCGGCGGTAGCTATATCTAATCACCACCAACACTAGCTAATAATAATCATCATAGTCATTACCACCAACACTAGTTATTTGATCATCATAACTCATTTCTAGCTAGCTAATCACTCCTGCTCTCTCTCTCTCTCATGTAAAATAGCATAAAACATGTGTAGCACGCCTGCTTCATCAAGTTGGAGCATGCAGATGAACTTGTCTCCTAATCATGGGCTGCGCTTCTGATTGCTGTCCCCTGGTACTTCTCTGAGATCGTTCACAATTTTGCTCCAGTCTTTCACTATTAAGCATTCCTCGCTATTAGAAATCCTGAATGCACTAAAGTGCATTGTAGGATGTCTTGGTCATAAGCTAACAATTCTCATGCGACCTTTAGTCTCGATCCAATGGGGCACAACATTCATCGGGAGTCCCTATTGAAGAACATCGTATAGTAACATACTTAGCAATGAAGTTTAGCTTAAAAAATAGGGATATTTAAATTAGTGCCCCTGGTTCCTTAGTTGTGCTCACTTTTCCCCACGCTCCAAACATTTGCTCACTTTTCCCCTCTTCCTTAGCTGAAACTCTCACAAATGCTCATAGCGGGCGTTTGCCTTCTTGACCGTCCATTGACCGTTAATTGCTGACGAGTGGGGCCGAGTCTTCATCTGACTGTTGCTTGCTGACGGGTGGGACCGCAAGGAGACACGTATTGGGCAGCTTGTCTGAATCTGAAACAGATCTAGACAGGCCGCACTGCACAGCGCTGCCCCGCCCCCTCCGTCGGTGTCTTGCCGCATCCACCGCAGTTGTTTCCTCCACCCTATGCCCTCGTCCGTTCGTTGGCGACGACGCATCTCCGCCAGATACAGCCCACCCCCCATCTGGGATTACATAGCGATGTTGAGTGAGGACGCCCGGAATGCAGTCGATCATGGAGAGGATTGGGTCGAATCCGCGGGAGATAATTCATGGATTAAACCAGGGTAAGCATTGTTTCCTCTCAAATTGACGTTCTAAGTCGTATTGTAGGCCATACTTGACTTATGTTTGCTTGAATCGTTCGAATTTGTGCTCGATTTTACCCAGCTAACTGAAGCCTTTGTTTCCTTCCCCAACAAAATAGGATTGATCCCGCGCTGGCTTTCCGGCTGGCGATTAGAATGGAAACTAGTGTGCTGCGTGGTACTAAACCGCATTTGATTTCATCATTTTTCTATCCCAAAGTGGTAGAAACCAGCATGTCTTTTAAAGATTTGCGAGCTGAGCTCCGAAACACCTATCCCTGGAGTGATGCCGATGTTGTTGAACTGAATTACTTCAACAGTGACGAGCAAAGATTTCTCCCACTAACTTGCGACGATCATATGTCGTTGCTTTTTGCTAGGATTGCTGGCTGCCGATTCGGTAAACTCCAAATCGATGTGCTTCAGCCACGCGCAGAACGGGCGAAGGGGAAGGGAGTTCAGACAACATCTGTCTGTGCTAATAGCCAGCACCCCGGCACTCCTTGTAGGTCGACACCAAGTAAAGCAAGTGGTTCATGGAGCCACAACATGCCTGCTGCCAATTCTGGTTCCGATTCAGCTGCTGCTTCTCGTGTACCTTCTGCAGTTGGTGTAGAAGAAAATGCAGAACCTGACGAGGCAGTGCCTACAAATGATGATGAAGACGAGATGATGTTTCCTGAACTGGTCGATGTAGCCAGTCAGCAAGCAGTGGATGACGAATATATGGAGGAGCCCATCAGCCAAGCTAGGTTTGATGACACTGACGATGAACAGAAGGTGGAGAACATGTACAGCTTAATCTAGGATGAATACGATGGTGATGACATGCCAACAATTGAGTGGAACAGGGAAAAACCTGAGCTTAGTGTAGGTACCATTTTCCAATCAATGGTGGACTGTCGGAATGCAGTGACAATATGGTGCATTATATCTGAAAACACCTATAAGATTAAAAGGAGTGAGCCAGCAAGGTTCACGGTTTTTTGTCCATATCCTAGGTGTAGGTGGAAGTTGCATGCATCTCGTATGAGAAAGAGCAAATATATTCAGGTAATCCAAGTTCAGTTAGTAATTTAGTTTCAGATCGTTGAGTAAGGTTTCTTAACTGTTCTTTACCCTTTTATTTTGTTTCAGATAAAGAAAAACCCACACAAGCACACCTGTCCACCTGGAGGGGGAGGGGGGAAGGCCAAAACCAAGCTAACAAAAACTAGGTGGGTGGCAGATGCTATATTGGATTGGCTGAGAGAAGAACCTGGACTTGGTCCAACAGCACTCCATGGGAAGCTTTTTGAGAAGTACAAGATAGAAATTCCTTACATGAGAATTTTCAATGCTAGGGAAAAGGCTCTTGACAGAATTAATGGTCAATGGAATGACAGTTTTCAGCTGGTTTACACTTTCAAAGCTGAAGTGGAGATGGCAAGTCCAGGGAGTGTTGTAGAGATTGACAAGCATACAGTTCCATTCAAAATAAAAGGGAAGTCATTTCAGAAGGAGTGCTTTAGAAGGGCTTTTGTTTGTTTCAAGGCTTGATGGCAGGGGTTTCTAGATGGTTGCAGGCTCTATTTGACTGTAGATGCTACACATTTGACTGGAAGATGGAGAGGACAACTAGTAGCAGCTTCTACAGTTGATGGACACAACTGGCTATTCCCAGTTGCATTTGGTGTGGTGGAGGCAGAGTCTGAGGAAAGTTGGGTCTGGTTTCTGCAGCAGTTGCGCAACATTATAGGCACACCCCCAGGTTTAGCTATACACACAGATGCTTGCAAGGGTTTAGAGAGTGCAGTGGAAATTGTATTCCCTGGAGTGGAGCATAGGGAATGTATGCGACACCTAGCGCATAATTTCAAAAAGAAGTTCAAAGGTAAAGTTTATGATGAGAACTTATGGCCAGCATCATACACATGCAGCAAAAGGAAGCATGAACACCATTTGAGAGTGTTGTATGCTCAAAATCCTCTTGTGAAGGAGTACATGGATGCACATCATGGCAAGGTGTGGTCAAGAAGCAAATTCAACGAAATCTGTAAAGTAGATTATGTGACCAGTAACCTTGCAAAATGCTTCAATTCAAAGTTCAAGTCAGTGAAAGGGCTCTTGTTGTGGCAAGCATTTGAAAAGATGAGGCAAATGATCATGATAAAGATGGCTCTTCGCAAAAGAATTGCAAAAACACAATATGTTGGTCATCAAATGCTCCCATCACTGATTAAGGCGTTGCACTTGAAGGCAAGAGGACTGAAGATGAAATGTATTCGATCTGGTACATATGAGGGAGAGGTTACCTATACTGACACTAAAAATAGGGTATGGAGGTATCCTGTGAACCTAAGTACTAGAGAATGTACTTGTAGGCAATGGCAGATCCGTGGGAAGCCATGCATACATGCCCTACATCTGATGACCGTTATCGGGGGTGCAGATGGTGAAGTTGATCAATATTGCTCTGAGTATTTCTCTGTTGCCAAATTTATGGCTGCTTATGCTGACAATGTGCCTGCACTATTGGGGAAAGATCAATGGGACATAGTAGATCCAGGGTTCAAACTCCACGCTCCTGTCATTACTAGACCACCAGGAAGACCAAGGAACCAAAGGATTAGAGCAGGTGAGGAGGGTCGTCTACCAAAGAAGCGTGCTTGCAAAAAATGTGGAGTTCTGGGGCATATTGCTAGGCTTTTTACCAATGCAGTGGATGCATCATTTGGAGAGGAGGAAAGATGGACAGCAGCCAATACTGAGGAGAATGCAGCAGCAATGGAGACTGAAGATGCAGTGGAGAATGCAGCAGCAAATGAAGCAGTGGAGAATGCAGCAGCAAATGAAGCATCTTGGTATGTGTTTGCACCCTTTGTAGAATGCAGCTACACTTTTGTTTGCATTTGTTCTCTTTTTTGCCTATGGCTTATAATTTTATTTACCAGCTCTAGGGAGAAAAGGCCAAGAGATGAAGAAGTAGAAGATTTTGAAACCATGGCCTTTGATGGTTTTGAATCTATAAGAGAGGAAGAGGAGGGCGTAATTTTTCCAATTGTGCCTTTAAATATTACTGAACCCATAGATGACCGTCAAATGGTCGTCAAGTGCTCGGCGAGTGAAACTACTCCATCAGCACCTCCACGAGGAAAACCCCAAGTAAAGCCCAAGATCAAAAGGAACAAGAGTCTAAAAGAAAAGAGCATCTCAACTAGGGAAACCAGGAGCAAGACGGTGAAGCCAGCTGCAAACACAAGGAGCAAGTCGAAAATTTGAATTAAGTTGTTGGGAAATATTTGTGTTGTCAATTTGAGGGCGAGTGAATCGCTTAAAACTTGGTAGATTTGTATTAAGATGTTGGCATCTTAGAACTTGGTAGATTTGAGCTACTGTGATAACTTATCAGTTGTAATAATGTTGCTTCTACTTTGGTTTCTTATTTGAGACAGAATTCAAATTTCCATCAAAATTTAAATTTAAACCAATATTTGAATTTGGGCCAAAATTTGGATTCGAGTCAAAGTTGAAGTTGAACATTGGAGGTTCATTGCTCTGTGCAGTGTATTTGATCGAGCATTTGAAGTCCAATATTCGTAGGTGAACAGTCCGAATAAGAAATGTGCTAGAAACGAGCTCGAAAACTAGGGTAAACAACCCTATTTCAAATCAAGTTTTTTTTGACCTTGCCTAAATGAGGCATATATATTTTTATTAACACTTGTTCCATATATATAGGATAAAAACGAAGTCTCACTATTTATTGATTAATATTCATATTACTACATTTTTTTGAAAAAAATATGCTTTTAATTCAAAACCATCAAATAACACGTTTTAGATATGAAAATGAAAAAGTAAGTTCAGATCCTTCTTACTCACTCCAAAATGAAGCTATGGAGATTTTTCTGATTTGTTTAATTATTTTGATTTTTTTTCAAACCCTAAACCCTCTCTCCCTATTCTACGAACTCTGAAAATGTTCATAGGTGATAGCTCATTTGTGGGAAGACTTTTTTCATGAAAATGACCTACACCAAGTTTATATTTTTTTTCTCATAACCTTGTCACATATGACGGCTATGTGCGCAAGAATTACAACATTTTGATTTTTTTGAATTTTTTAAAAACATTTGAACTTGATTTCGACAGATCACTTCAAAAAATGATTTTTCAAAAAAACACCCCTATACCGAGTTTATATTTTTTATGGTAACTAGGTCTCATAAACGGACGAACTACGTTTGTTTTATATTTTTGCGATTTTTTCTAATTTAGTTATGGCCATTTGAAATCTGGTCAAACCCTAATAACCCTGTTGACTCGCTCATAACCCCGCAGAAATGCTCCAAACCCTAGCGTCGAACGTGCGCCGTCGGATCCTACCAAGCGCCAAACACCACCCGTCAGATGTGGGGCAGGCATGCGCGATCCGCATGATGTATCCTGATTGGCTACTACACTGTCCTTCTCGGGTTTTTTATGATGTGCCCCACTTTACATATGAAATTGTATTTTTCGCACATGACCACCACATGTCAGTGTTAAGAGTTGGTTCCAAAATTGAAACTGCAAAATAAAATGTGGCAAATCGTCAATATAGCTTCCCCTTCTCCTCTTCTCCATCTGACAGACAAAGGCATTGAGCAGATCGAGCAATTCCTCTGTTTCTTTCCCCATCTTCTCGTTCTTCTTCCTCTCGAGCAATTCCTCTGTTTCTTCCTCTCGGGCGATATGTCGACCTCCTCGTCAGCCCCCCGTTCCCCGTGGCCGGTGTATGGTCCAGTGCCGATGACTCGATGCCCTGACTGCCCACGGACTGCGCCACTGAAGCGGTTGACTTCGAAGGAGGAGAAGAATGTGAACTTTGGGCGTGAGTTCGTCAAATGCGAGAGCAAGCCGGAGGGGCAGGTTAGATCTAAGTTTTCCTCGCATCCTTTATCTCTAATTTCTCAAAAAATCTGTCAGATTTGGATTTAGGTTACATGATTTCGTTTTCAGATCGTGAAGAAATGTCACCATTTCGAGTGGATGGATGATTACATCCAGAGGCTTCAAGGGTCAGGCTTGCTAGATTCGAGGGGGAATGCAATCCGCGAGTCCAATCTGCCCCATGACAGTGCCGCTCCGGCAGTAGCAGCGCGTCCGGAATACCCGACGGTGGTAGATGTCAAACTGAAGACGGAATTGAAGAAGATGAACAAGAACTTCAAGCAGCTGATTGAGTTGAAGAAGCAATCCAATCAGATAGCTTTAGGAATACTTGCTCTAGGAATTTTTTACTTGATGGACATCTCTCGTTAGAGATGTTTGTCTACTATTGTTGCCACTGTTTAGGAATCCAAGTCTATTTATCTCAAATGCAGCTCTGTTTAGTGCAACTGTCGATCACTGAATGTATGCAGTTTACTGTTAAGTTTTGACACTTCCAGTTTCGGTAGAAAACAACTACCAGTTCAGTGATAGGATTATTTTCTTAGCTAATAACCTCAAGTATTGGATCATACCATAGCTCGTCAGATGACAGTAAGTAGTACTTGAGCAGCACAAGGAATATACATCAAGTTCATCTCTTCTCTCTCGCACTTGCCAAACTTTTGTCCTCGAGTTCGTCAGTTCTGCTAAAAAAACCTAGTTCGCTGGCCCAAAAAGAAGCCCAGAAACAAGCGATGTTTCTTTTTTTGTTTAGGAAGGGTTGCTTTGTTCTTTTTTGTTTCTGATTGCTTTTTTCATTAATTTGATTGCCCAATCTCTTCTATCTCATTGAGGAATTTTTTTGGCTTTCCTTTATGGATCCCTTCACACTAGTAGAAAACGGAGCTTTAGCGCCAGTTCGTAAGGGCCTTTAGTGTCGGTTCCATAACCGGCACTAAAGGGTGGGCACTAAAGGCCCCCCCTTTAATACCGGTTCGGCATGAACCGGCGCTAAAGTACCACCATGTGGCGTGAGCTCGCGCCCTGGTATGGGGGACCTTTAGTACCAGTTGGTGTTACCAACCGGTACTAAAGGTTTTTTTTGAAAATTTTTTTTGAAATTTTTGAAAAAAAAATTTGATTTTTTTTTCGATTTTTAATTTTTCTGAATTATTTGATGATTTAGTCTCTAATCACCTTTCTTAACTGCTCAAGTGTGGATCACTCATTCCAAATCATCTAACTTCCTGACCGGTCACCCATCCCTCTCACTACTCTAGCCCGAGCACGCTTAACTTTCGGGTTCTATTCTCCTTCGTTTCCGAGTCTGCACTTGTTGTTTTCCTGACAATAGTAAGATGTCAATCCTATTAACCCTCAGGAGTTTAGCTTGAGCATGAAGTCACACATTTCACCGTTTGAGTTTGAAACTATTATTCTAAAAACAGTAATTATTTAGTAATGCTAATATTTCTTGAATAAGTTTGACCATAGTTTGACCACAGTTTGACCATAGTTTGACCAGATTTGACCAAAATTTAAAAAATTGAAATAATTATTTAGTAACACTAATATTCTTGAATAATTATGGAGTAACATTAATACTTCTTGAATAAGTAGTTTGACCAGATTTAACCAATTTTTTTTAAAAAACTAAAATTTGACCATATCTTTTTTTCCTTTTGGAATTTGAGGATTCTAAAAAATTCCAAACAGGCCGTAGGCCGTCTCCATCGGATGCGGATTTTCGTGCTGAATTTTTTGATATATTATACTTTTTTCCGACATCGTATGCAGAAGTTATAGCCGTTTTACATTTTCCCTACACTTTTTGCAAAACATGTCCAAATTGTAGTTTTCAAATTTTCCTAACTAGTAGATGTAGTAATATAACTACCTCTCAAAGGATTTTATTTTTTGAAGTTTTTATCATTTTCTTTTGATTTTTTCAGA
>NC_041390.1:129602228-129610608 GCF_002162155.2 Triticum dicoccoides | reverse complement strand
TTCAAAATTGCCCTATAGTGCCGGTTTGTGTCACAAACCGGTACTAAAGGTCAGACCCCTTTAGTACTGGTTCATGGCACGAACCGGTACTAAAGGTTAGACCTTTAGTATCGGTTCATGCCACGAACCGGTACTAAAGGTGATCGTGGCGCCCCGGCCTGACGTCAGCCTGCCACCACCCCTTTAGTACCGGTTCGTGGCACGAACCGGTACTAAAGGTTCAACACGAACCGGCATTAATGCAAATCCGTTCGAATCGGCACTAATGGTACCATTAGTACCGGGCCAAAATCAAACTGGCACTAATGTGCTTCATGTTTGACCCTTTTTCTACTAGTGTCATTTTTTAGAATCAAAGTATTTGCAAACCGCAGTATTATTATGCCTAGCGAACCAATACTTCATGATTAGAAAAAGAGGTCTAACCCTCTTTTTTATATACTTCAAACATAGCGTAGTTAAAACAACACTTTTGACTAAAGCCAAATATCTCAAAGTATTTGATACTTCAATATTTCTGAAAACCAAAGTATTCTTTGAATACCTAAAAAATACAGAGCTCTCAAACCAAAGCCGTGTACAAATGTACAATATGTTCTTATTTTTAGAAGGCATCTATAAACACATCATTTTTAGTTTGTTTGGCTAATTTTTCCCACGCCAATTAGCCGTGTCTAAAGTTGGGACAAACAAAATACAAACATAACAAAGCATTAATATAACACACATAACTTAACTTAGATAGGGTTGCTAGGGCAACATAAGTTCTTACATAGACACCGATAGATAATAGTTTAACCTTACATAGATAGCTCAGGCAACACACACACCAAACTCACACTACATAGTAGATAGATAGGGCATCTAGGGCAACACCGTCTTCTTCACCGCCGGCTTCACCGTCTTCTTCGCTGCCGGCTTCAGTACTCCTCCTCCTCCTCAAGGCCGTTTTCGCCGAGGTAGTACGGGAGGCTGTGCATGCAGTTGCGAGCGGGGAAGACGCTCTCAAAGTCGGTGAAGATGTTATAGGTCGTGAATGCGATGAACTCACACCCACACCAATACACCTTGCCGAGCAGGTAGTAGGCATCGAACCTGTTGGTGAAGTGGACGACGAGCCCTACCACTAGAGCATTGGCATGGGGACACTGCTCCACAAGGTTGAACATGGGCGGCGAGCCCGCCAGGAGGTGGTGGAAGCCCGCATGGAGGAACCCCCATGCAAGCTCAGTGCTTCCCCTCCAGCGGGAGAACACCCACACGCGAAGGGATTCCTCGACGACGACGTTGGCGGGGTACCGCCGTTCTGGCACGGTGGGCGGCGCTTGGAACGTCGGCCCATTGTACTGCATCTTGCTCGCTTCGCTAAGTGGAATGGCTTTGGCTTTTGGGGGAAGAAGAGAAAAGTTGGAGGCGCAGATGGATCTGTAGAAGAAGAGGCAATGGAGGGCAGTTCAAATAGCCGGGGGAAACGAAGTGGGTACACGCGCAAATGACCGGCGTAGATCGTGACTCAGTGCATGCGTGAACCGATGCGATTATCAATGTGTGAATGTGAATCGATGCGAGTGTGCTTTGCGTGCTCTGCGTTGGCGGCTGCCTGCCTCCCCTTCTGCGTGCTCTACGTTGGCGGTTGCCTACCTCCCCTTCTGCGTGCTCTGTGTTGGCGGCTGCCTGCCTCCCATTCACGAGCGTGCGTGCAGCCTATGGCGTGAACCAATGCCTCGACATATGGACACGACCGTGTGTGCAGCCTGCCCCATCTGCCACCGGCACGTATGCCTACGACACGTGAAACGACATTGCGGAGCGACTGAATCCACCGGCAACCGTGCGGCACGGATCGATGCGTGCGTGTCGGTGTGCATGCATGCGATTAGGTCTAGGTCACTAGATGCGTGTGTGGCGGTGTTCGCATGCATAGCAGGCTACATCGATGCCAAAGTCGGGCATGCATAGCAGGCTGCATCCATCGATAGCAGGCTTTTTTAATTTATTACCAACAAACTAACAAGCCCGTCCTATGAACACAAACACGGCCCAACCAGCGAAGCCACAACCACAGTCAACAGAGTCCAACATGGCCCCACAAGTCAGTTAACGGCCAAGACGGGAAACGTCTGTTATGAACATTTGTGAGAATTTCAGCTAAGGGAATGGGGAAAAGTGAGCAAAAGTTTGAAGCGTGGGGAAAACTGAGCACAACTAAGGAATTGGGGGCACAGATGGAATAAGCCCTAAAAAATAATGTATGCAAAAGATGCACTGAGGACAAATAGTAAAAATCTTACCATCTTTCCTAAATAGATGTGACTGTAGTTCAGTACGAACACTATTGGTCGCACGTTTTGAGTACTAAGATTTTTAAGTCCAGAAAAATAATTTGTCTTGACAGTATGAAGATCCTCAAGCAATGAAACATAATGACTTATCTCCTCGCAGTTTACTTCATCCCCGGGACAGTAGTAGGTCCCGTCTACCAAGCGCTGGACATGTTTGCTTGAACGGAGATAAGCTATCAATAGAAATTAGTTGTCAACTATTTTTGAATAAACAATATCGAAGACATAAATATGGTTGAGAAACTCACATAATGGTATAACTGGAGGCGTCTGCACATCGACCCAGATGTCGATATTACCTTCAATATCATCTTCCGGATGAATATCAAAGGTGATAACCATATTAGGCTCAAATGCATAAGTCTTGCATAGTGCTTGCCAAGTTATGCATTCAAAATAGGTGTAGGTGTCTGCGTTGTATAATTTTGCATGGAAACTATAACCATGCTCAGTCTTCAAGTAAACTCTCTTTACCTGAAACCTATCTTATCAAAGACAAAAACTCTTGCATGGCAGGGGATACGCTAGTACAATAGTAAAAAAATTAAATTATAAGTTGAAGAAAATGAAGCAGATGTCATGCTTAATCACGAAAAAGACTTCTCATTGTGACTTACTGTATCCACTTGAAAGTTCTCGTCCAGCTTGATGCTGAAGCGCCTATCATCATCTAGGAAGATTCTGTCGCACAGGCCGCGCTCGTCTTCGCAGTATTCGCAAATACCGAAATGCTTTTCGTCGTCGGACATTTCCTATGTTCATAGTTGAAACATTAATTGAAAATCAATCAAAGGCAACTACCAGGATATTCAACACACCAATTCGGGGCACTTGATATTTCCTAGATATTCTGGCACAAGTCATGCCAAAATTCATGGAAAAATCCGGCATGACCTTTGCTAAAATATTACATATCGAGCACTTGAAATTTGCCAAAACGGAAATGAATCAACACTATGGCAAAACATAGGCCACTCGGAGGTGTAACCTGCAAACATGATCGGCCACTTGGGCAAGCACATATCCTATTTTGGCAACACAAGATATACATTTCAAAATATCTTATAGGACTAATATTGACATGAGCATTCAATAAGCAAAACCAAATCGTAAAATAAATAAGTATACAAATTAGCATGCATTCAATAAGAAAAAGTAAATCATCTCATGCGTCCGTACATCGTCGAATATTATCACTAATACATCCAGAGTAGTATCATACATATAACATCACTAATACAACTAAAACCCTAGCGCACGACGGGTATCGGCGCGGGCGGTGGACACCCAAAGAGAAGGAACCATCACAGGATCATAGCTCCAGTGAGATCCCTGGAGAACCTGCCAGGTATTGGAGAACCTGCGCTCCAATGCAAACAAGTAGCGACGGACGTGCGCGTCCTCCTCGCTGACACGGTGACGTACCACCTCCGTGGGGGTCCTCAAGCCTCTGCATCGTCACTGGCGCACGTGACCGCCACCAAAGAAGGTTCGGGTCAACGACGGGCTAGCTCCTCACCAAGCTGCGCCCCCCGGTAGGTAGCGCCTCCCAGTACCAGCCCAGCGGAGCCCAGTCCCGGACATGGCCCATCCGGTCAAGTAGGTGTCCTCTGCCGAGTCGACGATGAGGATGCAGGATAGGCATCACCGACGCCGATGCGGGAATAATTGCTTTAACTAAAAAAATAACAGCAATGTGACATGTTCAACTAGTTCAATTAATTCAACTAGTTCTTACTAAAAACAAACTTACTATAAATAAAATTAAACTAGTACCTAATTAGTACCTAGTTCTTACTAACTAATTAGTACCTAGGAACTACTGCCCTAATTACCATCTAATTTGATGAACCTAGGGGTGGAAAGTGGTAGCGGATAATCCGAAATATCCGACATTCATATTCGATCGGATATTCCAATTATCCAACTTAAAAGTCAAATAAGTTGTCAAATTTTACTCGTTTTATGATTAATCTTAGAAATTATTATGCATTACATTAGTGTTTATTCATAAACCTATTTATCATTGACTTATTGTATGTCACAAGTTCAACACTTCATGTCACATAGCTATTGACTAATACACTTAAGCAATATGTCGCTATTATTCGTATCCGTTCCGAATCAAGAAAACATCAAATTCGTTTCCATCCCTAGATGAACCCTAACTAATTTGATGCAATTAAAATTTGAAGAACCCTAGGCAGAGGTAGGGGAGGGGAGGAGCAGGCGTTCTCACCTCGGGTGCCTACGGCGAGGGAGGGGCAGGTGGCGTCGAGGTCGGGCTCGGGGCTCGGGCACGCGGCGGAGGGCGGCGTCAAGGTCGGGGTCGGGGCGGTGTTGAGGTTGGGGTCGAGGGTGGCATCAAATCCGTGGATAGGGGCGGCATTGAGGGCGTGCGGCGCGCGGCAGCCGACGGGCGGCGGCGGCGACAACGCGGAGGAGTTTGGATTTAGGGGAAGTGGCCATGGGGAGGAACGAACCGCGCGGTTAAGTCAAAAGTAGAAGTAGCACGTTCTGGGAAGTGCGCTACTGCTAAGTTAGCTATAGCGCGTTTCCGGATATGCGCTCTTGCTATTCCTTTCTCTTTTTTCCCTTTTTCATTTATTTTTATTTACATTTTATTCTTTTCCTTTCTCCTTTCTCTATTTCTTTCATTTTCATTTACTTTTCTATTTGATTTTCATTAATTTTATTCCCTTTCGCAGTAGTGCCTTTCTGCGTAAACGCGCTGCTACAAACCAACTAGCAGTAGCGCTGTTCGCAGTAGATCGCTACTACTATGTGTAGCATATCGGCTTGGCAGTGGGAATTTTAGTAGTAGCGCTTTTATCTTCAGGCGCGCTACTGCTAAAATTGTATCTGTAGCATGGTTTGCGCCAACGCGCTACTGCTACTTAGCACTAGCGTGCTTTTTTAACACGCGCTACTGCTAAAGTTCTGTGTATAAGGTTTTCCCTAGTAGTGCACATTGTGCCAGGCGTTCCTATCCTTATTTCTCTCATTCTTCTTCTTTATGTAGTAGGGGTCAATGATAGCCGAGGCGAGGTCAACCAGGGAGTTTAATTTGTTTTTATCACTGCCCCAGACCTTGTAGTGGCGCTGAATGTTGACAAGATTCGGGGATTTCAAACACGAAACCTCGAGCGCTTTTAGATCGTTGGTGGTGTCCACCGCAGCGAAACTGTAGTCGGAGTTGTTAATAAACCTGGAGAAACGCTCGCAAGGCATTGTGGCCAGGTGGTAGTGGTAGACGAGGACGTCATGTCGCACGTAGAACTGGGAGACGACAACCTTCTGATCATGCCCGGCACGACCCATGGTGTACTCGAGGTCGAAGCCGACCACTTGGTACTTGTCCTCGGCAAGGAACTGCTCCATACTTTGGATGGAGCTCTCCATCGAGATCGGATCGTTTGTGTACACCACCGAGAGAGCCTTCCCCCTCACGTGGGTGTCCACGACGTGTTGCATGTTGAACTACTCGCCGTTGTTGTCGTCGGCCGCTGGGAGCGCCATTGGAGCCACGGGGTTCGCCATTGGAACTGTTGGATGTCCTATCTGTATGTGTCCTCGTGGGTGTGTTTATTTTGTCGTGTGAGACGAGAGATGAAGGTAAATGGCCACAGGAATAAAAGGGGGCCGAGGGGCGTGGATTCTCGGCGCGTCCGCATGGCAGTTTTTGCAGCAGGTAACTGCATCGTCGCGCCGTGCCAGGTGCAACCGCATGCACACGAACGTGTGTGATCGTGCACCGGCCCCAAACACTGTAAGCGCGCATGGAGGGACGAGGAAAGAGCACCCGGAGGGACACAAGAGCGGAGCTTGCGCCGCGGGACGTGAGCAGAGCGCACCGCGGCCGCCTGAACCGCAAGCAACCACACACATAGAGCAGTTGAACACGCAGGAAATGGTCGCCTACAAGCCGGCCGACAATTGCATCTCTGGGTAGAGAGTGTCCATGTGCTACCGCCTCTGTCTAGTCTATAGTCCCCTTTATATTATGTGCCATACTTTGCCCTCAAATTTAACCAGCAAAATGTTACTACATGTTATAAAATTATATAATTGGAAACTATGTTCAAATACGAATCCAACTATATAATCTTTGGCGACATGCGTTCATATTTTATTAGTTAAATCATACTTATAAACCAGGACGGGGTGTAGTAGGTAATTAAATCGCAAACGTTTTTTACTAACCATATGTGTATGTGGCCTTTCGTCCTCCTCTCGCACGTCTTGTCACCCTGCTGCCGCAGACGGCTTACAGCGCAAGCTTGCGCAGCGCAGGGGGGCGTTCTTTTAGCCAAACGGTGGCGCCAATGAATCGTCGGTGAGCCCGTTCCCGCGCAACCTCACAGGTTCCCGCGCAAGCTTCCCGCCCGACCCGGTGAAATCCCCCAAAATCTCAATACTTACCGGCCTGCTATAAAAACCCTCTTGGCCGGCGAGTCCTGCGTCGCATTTTCCACTCCCTTCCTGTAACTTATCTCGTCTGCTTCTCCCACAATCTCCAATGGCACTGGTCCGTCGTCGTCGCTCAGCCACTCCGCCGTCATCAGAGGATAGCTCCAGCTGGGAGGCTACATCACGGCGACAGCGCAGTCCCCGGCGTAGTGTAGTGCGCTTGGTGTCCCTGTTGGGTGTGAGCGGAACACCCACCACATGCTCTGCCGCCGGTGCCCGTCAGCAGCTGTTGCCGCCGCCGTTGCCACCACACCACCGTCAAAAGCTAGGGCCATCGCCCGCTCCACCGCCGGGGCCCAAAGGCAGGAGGTGGCCGTTGTGCCCCCCCCCCCCACTGCCGGCCACCGTGGCCATCACCCACTCCGCCACCGCGGCCTGAGGGCAGGAGGTGGTGGTAGTGGCCGCCACCAGTCGTCGGCCGCCATGGCTGCCAGCCCACCGTCGACCGCCGGGGTCATCACCCGCTCTGCCACCGCCGCCCGAAGGCGGGAGGCGGAGGTGGATGCCCGCACGTGTGTCGGCGACCTTGCGTGCTACACCGAGTTCCTGTGGGAGGAGGAGGAGCGCCTCGTCGAGCATGCAAAGAGCCTTACCGCCACTGTGTCCGCGACACACACCGCCTTAGAGGCGAGGAATCAAGAGATCTACAAGGAGAACCACCGCTCCGGGAGGGGTCATCTGGAGCGGCAGAGGGCGTTCGAGGTGAGCGCCGCTGAAACTGCAACAGCGGCAGGCATCGTATCGCGGTTGCCTAGCTCGTCGATAGGCTCCTCCTCCTCGCCTCTTACTGAGCGTGCTCGGCAGAGGCGAGGGAGCCGGAAGTAGTACAAAGCCCCTCCGCAGTAGTAGTAGTAGTAGTAGTATTTAGGGGCTATTTTGTTCAGCTCATCTGACAATAGATGTGGTGGAACTGTACAACGTACTTAAAATTAGCTAGTATATATAGTTGAACTAGCTATTTCAGTACGTGGTTGGCAACAATTGGGGAAAATTTTGGTCGGTTCAGCTGTCGAGTTGAACTGTTTGTATAAATTAAGAACAACTGCTTAATCTATCACTACAAAAAAAAGACACATCTGTGACATTTTGGGCCTAACGAAAAAAAAATTCTGTCATACATATGACACTTCTATGACGATAATTATGACAAAACCCGGTATCATCATAGATGTGTTGGGCTCCTACTTCTATGACAAAAAATCATGACAGAAAATGGGATTTTCATCCTGGGCGGGCCGGAGACACAGCTGCATGACATTCTTTGGGCCGTCCATGACGGAAAAAACCGTGGTAGAAGCGAGGGGGAGGAAAATTTCGGGGAGTTCCCGGCTACAGTGGGAGGTCAGGGGCTGAGCGATGTGCGTTTCTCTCGTACACGTACACGCGTGTGTGCGAGGCGTTGGCTCTAACTGAACCCGAGCGAGGTGTTGGGCTCTAACTGAACCCGAGCGATTGCACTGCAGGCTACGTGTTACTGAACCCGAGCGATTGATCGATGGCTGTTTACTGAACCCGATCGAGCGATTCCTTCACTACTGCTGCTAACTGAAGCCGATCGATTGGATGAA
>NC_041390.1:129598657-129601845 GCF_002162155.2 Triticum dicoccoides | reverse complement strand
GTGTGGTGGAGGGCTGGATGAACAGTAGATGGTGGAGGGGTGCCCGTGGAGGGGTGGGTGAACAGGACCCCGTGGTGTGGAGGGCTGGATGAACAGTAGACGGTGGAGGGGTGCCCGTGGAGGGGTGGTTGATCAGTAGCCGGTGGAGTAGCACGCGGTGGAGGCTGGATGAACAGGAGCCCGTGGAGGCTGGAGGAGGTCGACGGTGGAGATAAACAGTATCACGTGGAGTCCCGTTTTACGGTATGCCACACCCCTCCCAATGAACAGGTCCTCGTTTCGATCGTAGGAGGTTCATTTCGTCCGTTTTGCGGTACGCCACACCCCTCCCAATCAACAGGACCCCCGTTTCGACAGTAGGAGGAATGTTTCGTCCGTTTTGCGGTACGCCACACCCCTCCCGATCAATAGGACCCCCGTCTCGACCGTAGGAGGTCCGTTTCCTCCATTTTGCGGTACGCCAGACCCCTCCCGATCAACAGGACCCCGTTTCGAACGTAGGAGGTCCGTTTCCTCTGTTGTGCGGTACACTAGGCCTCGTTTCCATCGCCTGTTCCGTCCAAGCCCTCCTGATGAACACGACCACACATTCCGTTCCGACCTAGCCGGTTGGCTCCCACGCATTCCGTTGCCTCCCGATGAACACGACGCATTCCGTTGCCTCCCCATGAACACGAAGCATTCCGTTGCCTCCCCATGAACACGACGACGACGTTGTTTCTTCGTTCCGACCCAGCCATGTACACGAGCCCTGGCCGTACGTATGCACGAGTAGGCGTTCGAGACCCCGCCCGTATGTACACATACGTGGCCGTATTTTTCTTTCTTGCACCCTGGCCACTGTACGTACGTGTACATGCTACGTGCGCGCCTCTACTACGACACGTACACACCTCTACTACGACACGTGCGCGCCTCTACATCCACCAGTATATATGTACGTACACGTTCGCGACCAGAATGACAATGCTATGTACGCTTTGACCAGGTGGGTCCCGACTGACAGGCACTTCCTTGCGTGCGAAGATGTAGCTGGTGGGTCCCATCAGTCAGGGGGGAACGTTTTTTTCGTGAAATACGGTGGCCCGTCCGGTGGGTCCCCGCTGTCAGGTGGAGGAATAATTATTTTGCACGTAATAAGGAGGCACTTCCTTGCTGCGGCCGTGGACCCAGCTGTCACCCTCTCCACGTACAGTCCACGTCCGATGGAAGTCGTTCCTTGACCATGTTGACCATGCCGCGCCGAGAGCACCAGGGCGATGGACGACGGCGAGGCCTAGGAAGGGGACGACGCGGAGCCAGGGAAGACGCGGCAGTGGATGCCCATGCGTAGAGGAGTACGAGGGTTCACTGGTTCGCTGCGGTGTGAGGCTGTCGTCACCGCAGAATAACAGAGGGTGTGGGTGAGTAGAGGGATGGCCTGGCCAGCGGTGGGAGTAGTAGGGGGCGGTGAGGCCTCCGCCACATCGCAGTCGGCCATGGGAGGCAGGAGCACGAGGCACGACCGGCGCTGGTTTTGGTGGCTAGAACAAAACCAGAGGTTGAAGAAGCACTACGGTCGTTGGATGGACATCGTACGGTCACTGGAGCTAGAATCGTGCATATTGACTAAGTTGACAAAGCCCTCCGTCCCCGTCAACTTAGTATGCCCACAAGTCAGCCTGCCACTACATTGGGTCCTAGCTAATAGGGGGAGTATTCATTTTTTGTGCGTAATAAGGAGGCACTTCCTTGCGTGCGAAGATATAGCTGGTGGGTCTTAGCTGTCAGCGAAGGTAACATTTTTTGGCGAAATACAGAGGCCCTTTCGGTGGGTCCCTGATGTCAGGTGGAGGAATCATTATTTTGCGCGTAATAAGGAGGCATTTCCTTGCGTGCGGCCGTGGACCCAGTTGTCGGCCTCTCCACATACAGTCCACTTTAGATGCATGTCGGTCATTGACCATGTTGACCAGGCCGCGCCGAGAGCACCAGGGTAGTGGACGACGGCGAGGCCTAGGAAGGGAACGACACGGAGGCAAGGAAGACTCGGCAGTTGTTTCCCACGCGGAGGGGAGTATGACTGTATGAGGGTTTACTGGTTCGTCTGTCGTCACCAGAGAATAACAACAGGTGTTGGTGAGTAGAGGGATGGCTAGGCCAGCGATGGGAGTACGGTGGGGCGGTGAGGCCTGCGCGGTAGCAGAGCCGGCCGCGGGGAGGAGGGAGTAGGCAGTCCCGTCGGCGCTTGTTTGAGTGGCTGGAGCAGGAAGAGCAGAGATTGAAGAAGCACGACGGCCATTGGATGGACATCGTACGGTCACTGGAGCTAGAATCGTTCATATTGACTAAGTTGACAAAGCCCTCCGTCCCCGTCAACTTAGTAGGCCCACAAGTCAGCCTCCCACCATGGTGGGTCCCATCTAGTTGGGGGAGTATTCATTTTTCTGTGCGTAATAAGGAGGCACTTCCGGTGGGTCCGAGCTGACAGCGGGGGGAACGTTTTTTTCGCGAAATACGGTGGTCTGTCTGGTGGGTCCCAGCAGTCAGGGGCAAACGGTTTTTTCACGAAATACGGTGGCCCGTCCGGTGGGTCCCAGCAGTCAGGGGGGAACGTTTTTTCCATGAAATACTAGTGGCCCGTCTGGTGGGTCCCTGCTGTCAGGTGGAGGAATAATTATTTTGCGCGTAATAAGGAGGCACTTCCTTGCGGCTGCCGTGGACCCAGCTATCAGCCTCTCCACGTACAGTACTCTTCCAATGGAAGTCGGTTATTGACCACATTGACCACGCCGCGCCGAGAGCACCACGGCGGTGGACAATGGCGAGGCCTAGGAAGGGGACGATGCAGAGTCGGGGAAGACGCGGCAGTGGATGCCCACGCGGAGAGGAGAATGAGGGTTCACTGGTTCGTCTGCGGTGTTGATACGTCCATTTTGCATCATGCTTTTATATTGATATTTATTGCATTAGGGGCTGTTATTTCACATTATGTCACAATACTTATGGCTATTCTCTCTTATTTTACAAGGTTTACATAAGGAGGGAGAAAGCCGGCAGCTGGAATTCTGGGCTGGAAAAGGAGCAAATATTAGAGACCTATTCTGCACAACTCCAAAAATCCTGAAACTGCACGGAATACCTTATAATAAATAATGAAAAATCCTCGCCAAAGATGAAGACCAGGGGGCCCACACCCTGTCCACGAG
>NC_041390.1:129562638-129598273 GCF_002162155.2 Triticum dicoccoides | reverse complement strand
CCCTACCTCATGGGCCCCCTGGTGGCTCTCCAATGACCATCTTCTGCTATATGAAGTCTTTCGTCGAGAAAAAAATTAGAAGCAACCTTTCGGGACGAAACTCCGCCGCCACGAGGCGGAACCTTGGCGGATCCAATCTACAGCTCCGGCAGAGCTGTTCTGCCGGGGAAACCTCCCTCCCGGAGGGGGAAATCATCCCCATCGTCATCATCAACGCTCCTCTCATCGGGAGAGGGCAATCTCCATCAACATCTTCATCAGCACCATCTCATCTCAAAACCCTAGTTCATCTCTTGTATCCAATTCTTATCTCCAACTCCGGGATTGGTGCTAGTAGGTTGCTAGTAGTGTTAATTACTCATTGTAGTTGATGCTAGTTGGTTTAATTGGTGGAAGATCATATGTTCAGATCGTTTGTGCATATTATTACCCCTCTGATTATGAACACGAATATCCTTTGTGAGTAGTTACGTTTGTTCCTGAGGACAAGGGAGAAGTCTTGCTATTAGTAGTCATGTGAATTTGGTATTCGTTCGATATTTTCATGAGATGTATGTTGTCTAGCCTCTAGTGGTGTTATGTGAACATTGACTACATAACACTTCACCATTATTTGGGCCTAGAGGAAGGCATTGGGAAGTAATAAATAGATGATGAGTTGCTAGAGTGACAGAAGCTTAAATCCTAGTTTATGTGTTGCTTCGTAAGGGGTTGATTTGGATCCATATGTTTCATGCTATGGTTAGGTTTACCTTAATACTTTTGTTGTAGTTGCGGATGCTTGCAACAGAAGTTAATCATAAGTGGGATGCTTGTTCAAGTAAGAACAACACCCAAGCACTGGTCCACCCACATGTCAAATTATTGAAGTACCGAACGCGAATCATATGAACGTGATGAAAACTAGCTTGACGATATTCCCATGTGTCCTCGGGGGCGCTTTTCCTTATATAAGAGTTTGTCCAGGCTTGTCCTTTGCTTCAAAAAGGATTGGCCCACCTTGCTGCACTTTATTTACTTTTGTTACTTGTTGTTCGTTAAAAATTATCTTATCACAAAACTATCTGTTACTACTTATTTCAGTACTTGAAGAGAATACCTTGCTGAAAACCGCTTATCATTTCCTTCTGCTCCTCGTTGGGTTCGACACTCTTACTTATCAAAAGGACTATGATAGATCCCCTATACTTGCGGGTCATCAAGACTCTTTTCTGGCGCCATTGCCGGGCAGTGAAGCGCCTTTGGTAGGTGGAATTTGGTAAGGAAAAATTTATATAGTGTGCTGAAATTTACTGTCACTTGTTACTATGGAAAGTAATCCTCTGAGGGGCTTGTTCAGGGTATCTTCACCCCGACCAGTAGAGCAAAGAGTTGCTCCCCAACCTACTGAACCTATTGAAAATGAAATTCCTTATGAGTATCCTTCGGTTACGATAGAAAGACTGCTAGCTAATCCTTTTACAGGAGATGGAACAAAGCATCCTGATGAACACCTAATATATGTGATGAAGTTTGTGGATTATTTAAGCTTGCAGGTATACCCGATGATGTTGCTAAGAAGAAGGTCTTCCCTTTATCTTTGAAGGGAGACGCATTGATATGGTATAGGCTATGTGATGATATGAGATCACGGAATTATAGAAGATTTTAATTGGAATTTCATCAAAAGTATTACCCTATGCATCTTGTTCATCGTGATCGCAATTATATATATAATTTTTGGTCTCGCGAAGGAGAAAGCATCGCTCAAGCTTGGGGGAGGCTTAAATCAATGTTATATTCATGCCCCAATCATGAGCTCCCAAGGGAAACAATTCTTCAAAAAATTTATGCTCGGCTTTCTGAAAATAATCGCACCATGCTTGATACTTCTTGTGCTGGCTCTTTTATGATGAAGACTATTGGATTTATATGGGATTTATTGGATAGAATTAAACGCAACTCTGAAGATTGGGACCTCGACAATGGTAAGGAGTCAGGTATGACACCTAAGTTTGATTGTGTTAAATCTTTTATGGATACCGATATTTTCTGTAAGTTTAGCACTAAATATGGACTTGATTCTGAGATAGTAGCTTCTTTCTGTGAATATTTTGCTACTTATGTTGATCTCCCTAAGGAGAAGTGGTTTAAATATTATCCTCCCATAGAAGTAAAAGTAGCTGCACATATTAAAGTTGAAGAAAAGACTATTTCTTATAATGATCCTATTGTTCCTACGTCTTATGTTGAGAAACCACCTTTCCCTATTAGAATAAAGGATCATGCTAAAGCTTCAACTGTGGTTCGCAAAAGCAATATTAGAACTTATATACCTCCTGAACAAGATAAAGTTGAACCTAATGTTGCTATTGTTAAAGATCTCTTGTCTGATAATATTGATGGGCATTGTCGGTGTCAAAACCGGCGGATCTCGGGTAGGGGGTCCCGAACTGTGCGTCTAGGCCGGATGGTAACAGGAGGCAGGGGACACAATGTTTTACCCAAGTTCGGGCCCTCTTGATGGAGGTAAAACCCTACGTCCTGCTTGATTAATATTGATGATATGGGTAGTACAAGAGTAGATCTACCACGAGATCGGAGAGGCTAAACCCTAGAAGCTAGCCTATGGTCTGATTGTATCTTGTCCTACGGACTAAAACCCTCCGGTTTATATAGACACCGGGAGGGGCTAGGGTTACACAAGGTCGGTTACAAAGGAGGAGATATGCGCATCTGTATTGCCTAGCTTGCCTTCCACGCCAAGTAGAATCCCACCCAGACACGAGACAAAGTCTTCAATCTTGTATCTTCATAGTCCAACAGTCTGGCCAAAGAATATAATCCGGCTGTCCGGAGACCCCCTATCCAGGACTCCCTCAGTAGCCCCTGAACCAGGCTTCAATGACGATGAGTCCGGCGCGCAGATTGTCTTCGGCATTGCAAAGCGGGTTCCTCTCCAAATTCTGTGTACCTGTTGAAATAGTGTCCGGCCTTTTGCGAATGTTGCACTCCTTGGCTTCCACGCCCAATAATGGCCACTTTACACGTGTCGAGCGAATGTGAAGAGCCAGGGTGTTTTTACATTTACCCCTAGCTGTGTGAATGAGCTGCCTATTAAAAAGACGAGGATTCAGATCCAAATCACACCATCCTCCCTTGGCGAGCCTTCATCGGAGCGCATCCGACAGAGATCCATTCCATCATGGCCAGTCGACGCAGCTCCTCCTCTCGCTCCCCTAGCCCCAAGCCTGGAGATTGGGAGAGATGTTCCGTCCCGCACAGCAAATTAGTGATGCTTCAGACCAAGGGATTTCTTCCCCCAGCGTACATGGTCCCGGTTCGAGCCGGGCTCGCCACCTATAATGGCGGAGAGCAAGCGGAGAGCCTTCCCAATCCCTCCAAGGGAGAGCGGGTATGCCTTGTCCCTCATTTGGTAAGAGGGCTCAGATTTCCAATTCATCCATTTCTCCGGGGGCTCCTCGAGTTCTATGGCCTCCAGCTGCACAACCTTACGCCTGCCTCCATATTGCATATCGCGGGATTCGTAGCCCTTTGCGAGCTGTTTTTGGGCTGTGAGGCTCATTTCACGCTGTGGAAGAAGCTGTTCTGCCTTGTGCCCCGTTCTCAGAAGGGGTCAATATATCAAGTGGGCGGAGCCGAAGTGTGGCGTATTGCCGGGACCGGATATCTGTCCGGAACCCCAAAGAAGACGTCCGAAGACTAGCCTTCAGAATGGTTTTATATAGAAGACGTCCCCCTCCCGGATCCTATTTGAATTGGCCTTCCTGAGTTCGACAACGCTCCTTTGAAGAAGCACCGGAGTTGGCGTCCATGGAGCTCCCTGGAGGAAGATGACAGGGACGTTCTTTACCTGATGAGCCGGATATGTTTGTTATTCGATCCGGATTGACCATGATCGAGGTCATGGCCACATGTATTATGCGGGGGGTGCAGCCGCTTCAGTATAGAGGCAACCCCATGTGGGATTTCAACGGGGAGGATGACGCCACCCGCTACGGCCGTAAAGGGCCGGGATCGGTTGCTGATCTAATAAAGATCTTATCCACTTTGTACAAGGGAGAAGAGGAGGAATTCCTCCATGTCAACCCGCAGGGCGGATTTTCTATGTACAATCCTCCGAGCTGGGTAAGCGGAGACTTTTTCTCGCCCATCCGTTTCATATTCCCATAGTTAAGTATTCAGCCTAGCGATTTCAACGCAGGAGCTGCACCAGGCTGTAAGGGAGATAAACAACCCCCCTCCACAGCCCGAGGACCCGGAACGGTCCCTTGACCCGGCCTCCTAGGAGGATCCAGACATATCTGTGGAGCTGATTGATGGGGTATTTTACCAATTGAGCAATGACAACGCCTTGGTGGCCATTACGGCCGATTACCCTAGGCTACTTCCAGCCTCATAGGTAACTCAGACGGAAGTCCCAGTACTTTGAAAAGGGATCCGTCCTTGCGTGTTTTTGATTGCCGTATAACAACCATGTTTTGCAGGGGAGGTCCTCAAGGCGGAAGGCCGAGCCTGCGGCGACTAGCCAACAAGGGGCCGCGAGGCCAGGCAGGCTGAAAAGACACACAGTCCGGATTGAGACACCGGCGCAGCGGTACGACGCGCCGTCTTTATTCCAAGACATTATTCTCAAAGGCATAATAACGCCCATGCCTTCTCTTTAGGAAAAAGAACGCTCGCCGGACTATACCCAGAGAGGCTACTAATCGCGCCTCCACCAGCCAGGCTCCAAGGCCGGATTCGAAGGTGGGAACGAATACGAGGCGTGCGTCGGGCGGTCCTCCGATAGAGGATGCA
This sequence comes from Triticum dicoccoides, assembly GCF_002162155.2. NCBI lineage: Eukaryota > Viridiplantae > Streptophyta > Magnoliopsida > Poales > Poaceae > Triticum > Triticum dicoccoides. The sequence goes on along the minus strand of NC_041390.1, from coordinate 129,593,473 downwards.
GATAGACTATTCGCCACCAATTCTGAGGTGGAAAGTGCCATGAACCACAGGCGTCGCCGGACTGTTCTTCGTGACACTTGTTTCTCCCAAGAGGCATTGGATGCCTTCAACTCGGGAGATGCGTACCTCCGTGCCGCTCAAAATGGTCTAGCTAGAGCCACGGAGCAGTATGTAAAAGACATACGGGTGAGAAAATTTGGTGGTTATATATATCAGTAGCCCCTGAGACTTGAAACAGTTAGAATAACTGATTTAAGGATCATTTGTTATACAGGTTCTTACAGAAAAGAATACCCAACTGTCCCAGGAGCTTGAAGAGTGCAAAGCCCAACTTCAGGCCGCACTGGCCGCAGCAGGGGAGCCCAAAGAGACCCCCTCTAGTAATATATCCTTCGAATGATAAGTATCATATAGAGTGCGGCGTATATGCGGATCTGATGATAAAATTTCAGATGACGCTGGAGTAAATCCAGATAAGCAACAGCTCCTAAGCCAGCTGAAGGCCGGTGAGAGTGTGCTTACGAGGGTGAGGCAGGAGAAGAATGATCTCCTAGATGCCAACACCAAGCTGGGCGTGGAACTAAAAGATGTTTGTGCCCAATTGTCGGACTCTGTTAAGGAGAATCGGCGGCTTTGACGCGACATATTTAGTAAGTGCTTGAACAAACTTTGAAAAAGAGTTCGGCGAGGAAGTTGGCTGACAGAGTTATGTCTGTAGGTATGCTAACAGGTCGTCCTGCCGAGGAAATGCCCGGTTCTACGGGTGACCTTCTTCCCGAGCTCTCACAACTGCACGAACGAGTTCGGCAGGTGATGCAAGGCGTTGCCCAGGCCTTGTGTCCATCCGTCTCCATGCCTGAAGGCCTTGGAGAGCTTGCAGAGAAGCTGAAGGGAGCGCGGTGGCGCTTCCGATTATGGAAGATATCGGCCTGCCGTCAGGGCGCCAGGGAAGCCTGGGCAATGGTGAAGACGCGGTACACAAAGGCTGACCCGAACCACATGGCCGAGGTCGGACCTGTGGGGCCCGATGGGAAGGAGATCCCTGTGAGCTTAGTGTACGGCCAAGTAGAATTGGCGCAAAGTATTCCCAATAGGACTGTAGACTAGACAGCCTATTGGATGGTATTGAAGAGGAATTCAACCAGTCAAGTTGACTATGTAATTTAAAGTGACATGTATAATGCCTTCTAGCCGGATTGTAGATCGTTTGTCGTGGCAGACCTTTTCGCTTCAACCTCGGGACCCAACGTTCCGGAGTGTTTCCGAATACCCTCTCGGTTATGAAAGAACTGGGGCATGAGTGGAGACCAGGCGTAGGGGTCATTAGTGCTTTAACGGACAAGTGCCCAACTAGTTATGTTATATTACATGGTTAGTAAGAAACATCTTCCAGGGAGAATAGTTCCGTTAGGGGTTCCTTTCCCTGGGAGGCATGCCCTAAAGTGCATGTCCGGACTGCAAGAAGAGACGCAGAAAAAACATCTTGGGGCGCATAAGTAAATAAGTGAAAAATCATCTTTAGTTCACCGACCGAATATTCCCTTAAGAATGCTAGCTTTCGGCTTCACCCAGTCTGAGGTACACATCCGGCTGACCCGGCAGTAACAATCGCATAGGTGCTCCCCTTATGCCCTAGCCGAATTAACAGGAATGTAGGGCATAAATACAAGAGCCAGGCAACCCAGCTTGGCCAAAACTTAAGTCATATCGATGCATATAATGGTGAATAAAGGGTACATGCGGAAGGATAACACATGTGTTGGGCATAAAGCCCGTATGAATAAGCTTCTGTTAAAGAAGTCCCTAGGTATGATGAGCGCGGATAGCACGTCAGTTGTGTGCAAACAAGGCACGAATGGGCCCCTAAAGGCTGTGAGAGAAAAGAAAAGGAGAAGGAGAAAAACATAAGACAGATAGTGTATAAAAAATGGACAGAGGAAGGAGACGAACACATAGTCTGGCATTAGGCGTAGAATCTTCGAAGTCGGGCTGCGTTCCATGGGTTCGGCTCAAGTCGATTATCCGATGCATCCCGCAGACGGTACGCTCCACCAGTCAGGACTTGGTCAATGATGAAGGGACCTTCCCATTTGGGCTTGAGTTTCTCCTTTTTCTTATCCGGCAGGCGTAGAACTAACTCGCCAATATTGTAAGTTTTTTCCCGTACTTCTCTGCTTTGGTATCTTCGAGCCTGCTGTTGATAGAATGCGGAACGGGCTTTTGCCACGTCACGCTCCTCCTCCAAGGCGTCCAAACTGTCCTGCCGATCGAGCTCGGCTTCTCTTTCTTCGTACATGCGCACTCAAGGTGAGTCCTGAATAATGTCGCAGGGCAGAACCGCCTCTGCGCCGTATACCATTAAGAATTGTGTGTATCCGGTAGTGCGATTTGGCGTGGTCCACAGCCCCCAGAGTACGGAGTCAAGCTCCTCTACCCAATGCGTGTTAGATTCCTTGAGGGACCGCACTAATCTGGGTTTGATGCCGCTCATGATAAAACCATTTGCTCGCTCGACCTGACCATTAGTTTGTGGGTGATAGACTGAAGCATAATCAAGCTTGATGCCCATGTTTTTGCACCAGAGTTTTACCTCGTCGGCCGTAAAGTTTGTGCCGTTATCAGTGATGATGCTGTGGGGGACGCCGTAACTGTGTACGACCCCGGATATGAAGTCTATTACCGGTCCGGATTCGACCGTCTTAACAGGCTTGGCTTCTATCCATTTGGTGAACTTATCCACCATGACCAGTAAGTATTTTTGCTTGTGGGTTCCTCCTTTAAGGGGTCCAACCATGTCAAGCCCCCAGGCCGCGAAGGGCCAGGTAATGGGGATAGTTTGGAGGGCGGTAGGTGGCATATGGCTTTGGTTAGCAAAAATATGGCAACCAACGCATCGTTGGACTAAGTCATGAGCGTCTGCCCGGGCCGTTGGCCAATAGAAGCCTGTACGGAAGGCCTTGCTTACAAGGGCCCGCGCCGCCGCGTGGTGACCGCCGAGTCCGGCATGAATTTCAGCCAGAAGATTCCGCCCTTCCTCTTCGAAGATGCACCTTTGAAGGACTCCGGTGGTGCTTTTCTTATAAAGCTCTCCCTCATGCACTTTATAGGCTTTAGATCACCGCACTATGCAGCGTGCCTCGTTTTGGTCCGCGGGAAGTTCCTGCTTAGTTAGGTAGGCTATGAATGGTTCTGTCCATGGGGCAATGACTGCCATTATTACGTGGGCTGAAGATGTTATTTCGTTGGCAGAGCCTCCAATTATGTCAGAATATTAGGTGTCGGGCAGTGCGGTTGGGTCCGAGCTGTTATTTCCGGGTTCCCCTTCCCATACTACGGATGGCTTGAACAGCCTCTCCAAGAAGATTATGGGAGGGACGGCATCGCATTTCGCGCCGATGCGTGCCAGGACGTCTGCTGCCTGATTGTTTTCCTGGGCTATATGGTGAAATTCGAGCCCCTCGAACCGAGCTGACATTTTTAGGACGGCGTTGCGATAAGCTGCCATTTTCGGATCGTTGGCATCAAAATCTCCATTTATTTGGGATATCGCGAGGTTCGAATCCCCGCGCACCTCTAGGCATTGAATGCCCATGGATACTGCCATCCGGAGACCATGTAGAAGGGCCTCATATTCGGCTACGTTGTTGGAGTCCATATACATTATCTGTAGTACATATTGAACTGTATCTCCTGTTGGGGACGTCAAAACGATGCCAGCCCCCAGACCAGCCAACATTTTGGAGCCGTCGAAGTGCATGATCTAGTTTGAATATGTGCCGTACTCTTTAGGGAGTTCGGCTTCCGTCCATTCAGCGACGAAGTCGTCCAAAACTTGCGACTTAATAGCTCATCGTGGCTTGTAAGTTATGTCGAACGGGAGGAGCTCAATGGCCCATTTGGCAATCCGGCCCGTCGCGTCGCGGTTGTTTATAATATCGTTAAGTGGTACTTCTGAGGCTACCATTATCAAACACTCTTGAAAGTACTGTCGCAGCTTCCGGGATGCCATAAAGACCGCGTACGCTATCTTTTGATAATGCGGGTACCGTGACTTGCATGGAGTAAGGATAGTGGACACATAGTAAACCGGCTTTTGAAGGGGGAATTTTGGCCGTCCATTTCTCGTTCGATGACGAGCACTGCGCTTACTACTTGATGAGTTGCCGCAACGTATAATAGCATTGGTTCGCCAATGTTTGGCGCGGCCAGGACTAGGTTTGTTGCCAACATGGCTTTTATTTCGTCGAGTCCGGCTGTGGCTACATCCATCCACTCGAAGTGTTCGGTGCGCCGGAGGAGGCGATAAAGGGGTAATGCCTTTTCTCCCAAGCGAGAGATAAAGCGGCTTAGAGCCGCCATGCATCCGGTCAATTTTTGTATTTGTTTGAGGTCCTTTGGGATGTCCAATTGTGACAGAGCTCGGATCTTGGCTGGATTTGCTTCAATTCCTCTACCGGATACAATGAAGCCCAAGAGCTTTCCGGCTGGTACGCCTAAAACGCATTCCTCTACCGGGTTGAGCTTGATGTCGTATGTTCGGAGGTTATCGAATGTGAGCCTCAAGTCGTCTACTAGAGATTCAACATGCTTGGTTTTGACGACCACGTCATCTACGTATGCCTCCACTATTTTGTCGATCTGGTTTGCCAGACATGTCTGAATCATGCGCTGATATGTTGCGCCGGTGTTTTTGAGCCCGAAGGGCATTGTGTTGAAGCAGAATGGGCCGTACAGTGTGATGAATGCCGTTGCGGCTTGGTCTGGCTCTGCCATTTTAATTTGATGGTAGCCAGAGTATGCGTCAAGGAAACACAATGAATCGTGTCCTGCGGTAGCATCGATGATTTGATTGATGTGGGGGAGGGGGAAGGGATCCTTTGGGCAGGCCTTGTTAAAGTCCTTAAAATCGACGCACAAGCGCCAGGATTTGTCCTTATTTGGTACCATCACCAGGTTTGCTAGCCAATCCGGATGTTTTATCTCTCTGATGAATCCGGCCTCCAATAGCTTGGCTAGTTCCTCTCCCATGGCTTGCCTCTTAGGTTCGGAGAAACGCCGAAGAGCCTGCTTGACTGGCTTGAATCCTTTTAGGATATTTAGGCTATGCTCAGCCAGCCTACGTGGGATTCATGGCATGTCTGAAGGGTGCCAGGAAAAAATGTCCCAGTTCTCGCATAGGAACTCTCGTAGTGCGGCGTCGACATCAGGGTTTAATTGTGCCCCGATGGAAGCTGTTTTTGTAGGGTCCGTTGGATGGACTTGGAATTTGACTACTTCGTCCACCGGTTTAAAGGAGGTGGACTTGGATCTTTTATCGAGTATCACGTCGTCCCTGTTCACCATGGAGCGGAGCGCAGTCAGTTCCTCGGCCGCTAGGGCTTCGGATAGTGCCTCGAGGGCCAGTGCAGCTGTCTTATTTTCGGCGCGGAGTGCTATGTCCGGATCACTAGCAAGAGTGATGATTCCGTTGGGCCCGGGCATTTTGAGCTTCATGTACCCATAATGGGGTATGGCTTGGAAGAGTGTAAATGCCTCCCGCCCTAATAGAGCGTGGTATCCGCTACTGAATGGGGCCATTTGGAATGTGACCTCTTCGGACCTGTAGTTATCCGGCGTGCCGAGCACCACATCTAGTGTGATTTTTTCTGTACAACGTGCTTCCTGACTGGGGATTATTCCTCTAAAGGTTGTGCTGCTTCGCTCGATGTGGTTCCAGTCTATTTCCATTTTTCGAAGGGTTTCCTCATAAATGAGGTTCAATCCGCTGCCACCGTCCATGAGTACCTTGGTGAGTCGAAAGCCGTCCACTATTGGACTGAGGACCAATGCGGCTGGTGCCCGGGCTGTTCAGAATTTAGGTTCATCACTGACATTAAAAGTAATAGCCGTGTCACTCCATGGGTTTATTGCTACCACGTGGTAGACCTCGGCAAGGCTGCAGAGTGTTCGTTTTCACATATTTTTTGATGCGAAAGTCTCGAAGACTGTTAATACCGTACTAGTATCCCTGGGCTGGTGCTCTGTGGCTTCTGGGGTTAGAAGATCTTCGCCACTTTTGGCCACCTGCCGGAGTATCCAACATGCTCTAAGGCTAAGAGTTGGTGTGGCGCCCTCTGCACTATGAATTTTATAGGGTCCATTGAGTCATCCCTCCAGTAAAGTTCCATGCCCTGTAGAGGGTTTTTGCTTTTTGGTGTTTAACCCGGGTGTCTGGCGATAATGCACCCTTTTATTTCAGACTGGGTTTGTATTCAGGCCCGGATTATCCCAAAATTTTATTTCGGTTTTCCAGGCGCTTTCCATCGCACAGTACTTTCGTACTATGGACACCAAGTCGGCAAAGCGTGTAATTTCGCGGCGACTTATGGTGTTAAGGATTCCCTTGTCCGTGCAATTATTGCAGAAGAATGAAATTGCGTCTTCCTCGCGACAGTCCTTTATCCTGTTCATGACTAGGAGGAATCTGGCCCAGTAATGGTGTACTGTTTCTTCGGACTCTTGCCTAATTTGGGATAGATCGCTTATGTTTGGGTGGGTGGGTGGAATTGAATCTGAATCCTCACCCAATCTGATACTCAAGGGCAAAGGAGTTTCCGAACTCGGAAGTTTGGATTCTTGGATGTTTTCCAATAAATCTAGCCCGCTGCCTGACTCTAGGTTCAGGTCTTGAGTGACGTCCTCCCCTCCGCGGGTATCTGGCTTGGAGGGATCGGGAATCCGGACATAGCTAGTCCTTAAGATAGATGAAGGGTTGCCGCATTGTTCCTCCACCACTGCAACGTGATGGGTGACCTGGGGAGAGTTGATCTCTCTCAGATCGGGTTTAGGCCCAATCTAATCATAGTCTGTAGCGACTCCCAAGGCGGCGATGCAATCCAAGAGCTCGTTTAGGGAAGAGAGCTCCATTGGATCTAACTGCTCGGCGAGTTCATCGTCGGCGCAGCGGTCGAACATGCGGTCATAAGAAAACCACCTAGCCGGAGGGTTTGGCCGACAGCCAAAGCTCCCTTAGCAACGGTGCCGTCTTTAAAGACGGGATGAGGCATCCTTCCTGATGGCGACGGCACAGCGGAACTCTCAATGAAAGCACCAATGTCGGTGTCAAAACCGGCGGATCTCGGGTATGGGGTCCCGAACTGTGCGTCTAGGCCGGATGGTAACAGGAGGCAGGGGACACAATGTTTTACCCAGGTTCGGGCCCTCTTGATGGAGGTAAAACCCTACGTCCTGCTTGATTAATATTGATGATATGGGTAGTACAAGAGTAGATCTACCACGAGATCGGAGAAGCTAAACCCTAGAAGCTAGCCTATGGTCTGATTGTATCTTGTCCTACGGACTAAAACCCTCCTGTTTATATAGACACCGGGAGGGGCTAGGGTTACACAAGGTCAGTTACAAAGGAGGAGATATGCGCATCCATATTGCCTAGCTTGCCTTCCACGCCAAGTAGAGTCCCACCCGGACACAAGACAAAGTCTTTAATCTTGTATCTTCATAGTCTAACAGTCCGGCCAAAGAATATAATCCGGCTGTCCGGAGACCCCCTATCCAGGACTCCCTCAGGCATGTTATTCAGTTCTATGGTGAAACTGCTAGAATTGCTAAACCTTGTGCTAAAGATAAACATAGACATGTGGTAGGCATGCCTGTTATTTTTGTTAAAATAGGAGAACATTGTCATCATGGCTTATGTGATATGGGTGCTAGTGCTAGTGTTATACCTTATGACTTGTATAAAGAAATCAAGCATGAAATTGCACCTACTGAGTTAGAAGATATTGATGTCACAATTAAACTTGCTAATAGAGATACTATTTCAGCAGTGGGAATTGTTAGAGATGTTGAAGTCTTGTGCGGGAAAACTAAATATCCTGCTGATTTTCTTGTTCTTAGTTCCCCACAAGATAGCTTTTGTCCCATTATATTTGGTAGACCCTTCTTGAACACTGTTAATGCTAAGATAGACTGCGAAAAGAATGTTGTTACTATTGGCTTGGATGATATGACTCATGAATTTAATTTCTCTAAATTTAGTAAACAACACCGGGAAGAAGAATTGCCTAGTAAGGATGAAATTATTGGTCTTGCTTCTATTGCCGTACCTCCTAGTGATCTTTTAGAACAATATTTGCTAGACCATGAGAATAATATGTTTATGAATGAAAGAAGGGAAATAGATGAAGTATTCTTTAAACAAGAACCTATTCTTAAACACAATTTGCCTGTTGAAATCCTAGGGGATCCTCCTCCACCTAAGGGTGATCCCGCGTTGGAGCTTAAACCGTTGCCTGATAATCTTAAATATGCTTATCTTGATGAAAAGAAGATATATCCTGTTATTATTAGTGCTAACCTTTTAGAGCATGAAGAAGAAAGATTATTGAAAACTCTGAAGAAGCACCGTGCTGCTATTGGATATACTCTTGATGATCTTAAGGGCATTAGTCCCGCTCTATGTCAACATAAAATAAATTTGGAAGCAGATGCCAAACCAGTTCATGATCCTCAACGACGTCTGAATCCTAAAATGAAAGAAGTGGTAAGAAAAGAAATACTAAAGCTTCTGGAGGCAGGTATAATTTATCCCGTTGCTGATAGTCAGTGGGTAAGTCCTGTTCATTGTGTCCCTAAGAAGGGAGGTATTACTGTTGTTCCTAATGATAAAGATGAATTGATTCCACAAAGAGTTATTACAGGTTATAGGATGGTAATTGATTTCCGCAAATTAAATAAGGCTACTAAGAAAGATCATTACCCCTTACCTTTTATCGATCAAATGCTAGAAAGATTATGCGAACATACACATTACTGCTTTCTAGATGGTTATTCTGGTTTCTCTCAAATACCTGTGTCGGCTAAAGATCAATCAAAGACTACTTTTACATGCCCTTTTGGTACTTTTGCTTATAGGCGCATGCCTTTTGATTTATGTAATGCACCTTCTACCTTTCAAAGATGCATCATGGCTATATTCTCTGACTTCTGTGAAAAGATTTGTGAGGTTTTCATGGACAACTTTTCCGTCTGTGGATCTTCTTTTGATGATTGCTTGAGCAATCTTGATCGAGTTTTGCAGAGATGTGAAGAAACTAATCTTGTCTTGAATTTGGAAAAGTGCCACTTTATGGTTAATGAGGGTATTGTCTTGGGGCATAAAGTTTCTGAAAGAGGTATTGAAGTTGATAAAGCCAAGGTTGATGCTATTGAAAAGATGTCATGTCCCAAGGACATCAAAGGTATAAGAAGTTTCCTTGGTCACGTTGGATTTTATAGGAGGTTCATTAAGGACTTCTCAAAAATTTCTCAGCCTCTGACTAATTTATAGAAAAAAGATATACCATTTGTCTTTGATGATGATTGTGTAGAAGCATTTAAAATACTTAAGAAAGCATTAATCTCTGCACCTATTGTTCAGCCACCTGATTGGAATTTACCCTTTGAAATTATGTGTGATGCTAGCGATTATGCTGTAGGTGCCGTTCTAGGGCAAAGAATTGATAAGAAATTAAATGTTATCCATTATGCTAGTAAGACTCTAGACAATGCTCAAAGAAATTATGCTACTACCGAAAAAGAACTTTTAGCAGTTGTATTTGCTTGTGATAAGTTCAGACCTTATATTGTTGATTCTAAAGTAACTATCCACACTGATCATGCTGCTATTAAATATCTTATGGAGAAGAAAGATGCTAAACCTAGACTTATTAGATGGGTTCTCTTGCTACAAGAATTTGATTTGCATATTGTTGATAGAAAAGGAGCTGAGAACCCCGTTGCAGACAACTTATCTAGGTTATAGAATGTTCTTAATGACCCACTACCTATTGATGATAGCTTTCCCAATGAACAATTAAATGTCATAAGTACTTCTCATAGTACCCCTTGGTATGCTGATTATGCTAATTACATAGTTGCTAAATTTATACCACCTAGCTTCACATACCAACAAAAGAAAAAGTTCTTCTATGATTTGAGACATTACTTTTGGGATGACCCACATCTTTATAAAGAAGGAGTAGATGGTGTTATTAGACGTTGTGTACCTGCGCATGAACAGGAATAGATCCTACGCAAGTGCCACTCCGAAACGTATGGAGGACACCACGCGGGAGATAGAACTGCACATAAGGTATTGCAATCAGGTTTTTATTGGCCTACTCTCTTCAAGGATGCCCGTAAGTTTGTCCTATCTTGTGATGAATGCCAAAGAATTGGTAATATTAGTAGATGTCAAGAAATGCCTATGAATTATTCACTTGTTATTGAACTGTTTGATGTTTGGGGCTTTGATTATATGGGACCTTTTCCTGCCTCTAATGGATATACACATATTTTAGTTGCTGTTGATTATGTTAATAAGTGGGTAGAAGCTATTCCAACTAGTAGTGCTGATCATAACACTTCTATTAAAATGCTTAAAGAAGTTATTTTTCCGAGGTTTGGAGTCCCTAGATATTTAATGACTGTTGGTGGTTCACATTTTATTCATGGTGCTTTCCGTAAAATGCTTGCTAAATATGACGTCAATCATAGAATTGCATCTCCGTATCACCCACAGTCTAGTGGTCAAGTAGAATTGAGTAATAGAGAACTCAAATTAATTTTGCAAAAGACTGTCAATAGATCTAGAAAGAATTGATCCAAGAAACTTGATGATGCATTATGGGCCTATAGAACTGCATATAAAAATCCTATGGGTATGTCTCCGTATAAAATGGTATATGGAAAAGCATGTCACTTACCTCTCGAACTAGAACATAAGGCATATTGGGCTATTAAAGAGCTCAATTATGATTTCAAACTTGCCGGTGAAAAGAGGTTATTTGATATTAGCTCACTTGATGAATGGAGAACACAAGCTTATGAAAATGCCAAGTTGTTTAAAGAAAAGGTTAAAAGATGGCATGACAAAAGGATACAAAAGCGTGAGTTTAATTTAGGTGATTATGTATTGCTATACAACTCTCGTTTAAGATTTTTTGTAGGAAAACTTCTCTCTAAATGGGAAGGCCCCTATGTTATCGAGGAGGTCTATTGTTCCGATGACATAAAAATCAACAACTTCGAAGGCACAAATCCGAAGGTTGTAAACGGTCAGAGAATTAAACATTATATCTCAGGTAATCCCATAAATGTTGAAACCAATATTATTGAAATCGTAACGCCGGAGGAATACATAAGGGATACTTTCCAGAACGTTTCAGACTCCAAAAGAGATGGGTATGTGGTACGGTAAGTAAACTGACTCCAAAACAATTTTAAGGCAATATTTCTCCGTTTTGGAATATTTAGAAAAATAGAAAATTAAGTAGTAGTCCGGGAAGGACACGAGGGCCCCACGAGGGTGGAGGGCGCGCCCCCTACCTCATGAGCACCTCGTGTGCCTTCCGAACTCTGTTTTGTTGCATGATACGTATTTTGGTCGGTAAAAATTCACTATATATTCTCCCAAAGGTTTTGACTCCCGTATCACGCAACTATCCTCTGTTTTTGTTTCGAGCTGTCCCGCTGCAGATTAGATCAACATGTCTTCCCAGGATTCGGAAGGAGAAAGCTATGTGGATGATTACTTAGCTAATCCTAAGGTCTATGGAGATGTGGAGCACAATGGTTGGACCACGGAGGAAGAAGAGGACTATGAACCCAATGGGAAGGAGGAGACGAGCTCAGATGAAGATGCGGCCCCATTACCTCAACCTGGGGATATGCACGTGGAGTTCAAAAAGTCAAGTCTCCCTGATAGGGTAAAGAACCCAAAATTCGAGTTTATCCCTTTTCGTCTCTTGCAGGAAAATAAGCAGGACCTATGCAAAAAGATATTAACCCTGGAGTGGGAGATTGATGATCTGAGGGATCAAAATGACGTCCTCAAGCATAAATTAAGGGAGAAGTCTATGCCATCAACTAAGTCAACAACACCTCCACCTTCTTCACTAACCAAGGAGATATAATCACATGGGTATGGGCACTCCCCTTGGCAACCTCCAAGCTTGGGGGAGGTGCCCCGGTATCGTATCACAATCACAACTTCTATCTTTACCATTTTCCTTAGTTCGATCCTATTAGTAGTATTTTGATCTAGTAGAATAAAGTTTATGGCATGATCTAGTTTTGAGTTTTGCCTTATGATATCTCTATGTAATGGAGTCCGTGAGCTATATAATAAAGATTAGTGTTGAGTCAAGGGCTTGATTTTCTTGCTATGATCTTGGGTGAATAAAAGAAAAGAGAAAAAGAATAAGAAGAAACAAAAGTTCATATTGATCTTATTGATAGTAATGACTTCACATAGAAAGAGTGTGATGATTAAAAGTTGTTGGGAGTTGGCAGACATAGCTTTGGTCATCGTTGCAATTAATAGGAAGTAATAAGGAAAGAGAGGTTTCACATATAAATACACTATTATTGACATCTTTTATGATTGGGAGCACTCATCAAAATATGACATGCTAAAGAGTTGATGTTGGACAAGGAAGACAAAGTAATGGGTTATGTTTTTCTTATATCTGAGATAAAGTATGTTGTCATGGATCATCCAACAGGTTGAGCTTGCATTTCCCCCTCATGCTAGCCAAACTCTCAGCACCAAGTAGAGATACTACTTGTGCTTCCAAATACCCTTAAACCAGTTTTGCCATGAGAGTCCACCATATCTACCTATGGATTGAATAAGATCCTTCAAGTAAGTTGCCATCGGTGCAAAGCAATAAAAATTGCTCTAAATATGTATGATTAGTGTGGGAGAAATAAGCTTTATACGATCTTGTGATGTGGAAGTAATAAAAGCGACGGACTGCATAATAAAGGTTCATATCACAAGGGGCAATATAAAGTGATGTTCTTTCGCATTAAGATTTTGTGCATCCAACCATAAAAGCGCATGGCAACCTCTGCTTCCCTCTGTGAAGGGCCTATCTTTTATTATTATCTTCTACCTTATGCAAGTGTCACGGTGATCTTCACCTCTCCCTTTTTCATTTTATCCTTTGGCAAGCCCAGCATGTTGGAAAGATCCTGATAGATATATCTAATTGGATGTAGGGGGGCATGAGTTATTATTGTTGACATTACCCTCGAGGTAAAAGGTTGTGGGGCGAAACTATAAGCCCCTATCTTTCTCTGTGTCCGATTAAAACTCAATAACCACAAGTATTGCGCGAGTGTTGGCAATTATGAAGGACTAGATGATAGTTGAGTATGTGGACTTGCTTTTTAGCTCTGACATAGACTCTTTCTGATGTTATGATAAATTGAAATTGCTTCAATGACTGAGGTTATAGTTTGTTGGTTCTCAATAAGGTTTCTGATTCATACTTTTGCATTGTGAATAGATCATCACTTGAACATAAGTAATCATATGACAATATCTATATATGTTGCTGTTATGAGAATAATCATGATGCCTTCATGTCCGTATTTTATTTTTATCGACGCCTCTACCTCTAAACATGGGGACATATTTATTGTTATCGGCTTTCGCTTGAGGACAAGCTAGGTCTAAGCTTGGGGGAGTTGATACGTCCATTTTGCATCATGCTTTTATATCGATATTTATTGCATTATGGGTTGTTATTTCACATTATGTCACAATACTTATGGCTATTCTCTCTTATTTTACAAGGTTTACATAAGGAGGGAGAATGCCGGCAGCTGGAATTCTGGGCTGGAAAAGGAGCAAATATTAGAGACCTATTCTGCACAACTCCAAAAGTCCTGAAACTCCATGGAATACCTTATAATAAATAATGAAAAATCCTCGCCAAAGATGAAGACCAGGGGGCCCACACCCTGTCCACAAGGGAGGGGCGCCCCCTAGGGCGCGCCCCCCTACCTCGTGGGCCCCCTGGTGGCTCTCTGATGACCATCTTCTGCTATATGAAGTCTTTCGTCGAGAAAATATTTAGAAGCAACCTTTCGGGACGAAACTCCGTCGCCACGAGGCGGAACCTTGGCGGATCCAATCTAGAGCTCCGACAGAGCTGTTCTGCCGGAGAAACCTCCCTCCCAGAGGGGGAAATCATCGCCATCGTCATCATCAACGCTCCTCTCATCGGGAGAGGGCAATCTCCATCAACATCTTCATCAGCACCATCTCATCTCAAAACCCTAGTTCATCTCTTGTATCCAATTCTTGTCTCCAAGTCCGGGATTGGTGCTAGTAGGTTGCTAGTAGTGTTAATTACACCTTGTAGTTGATGCTAGTTGGTTTAATTGGTGGAAGATCATATGTTTAGATCCTTTATGCATATTATTACCCCTTTGATTATGAACATGAATATGCTTTGTGAGTAGTTATGTTTGTTCCTGAGGACAAGGGAGAAGTCTTGCTATTAGTAGTCATGTGAATTTGGTATTCGCTCAATATTTTGATGAGATGTATGTTGTCTAGCCTCTAGTGGTGTTATGTGAACGTCGACTACATAACACTTCACCATTATTTGGGCCTAGAGGAAGGCATTGGGAAGTAATAAGTAGATGATGGGTTCCTAGAGTGACAGAAGCTTAAACCCTAGTTTATGCGTTGCTTCGTAAGGGGTTGATTTGGATCCATATGTTTCATGCTATGGTTAGGTTTACCTTAATACTTTTGTTGTAGTTGCGGATGCTTGCAATAGAGGTTAATCATAAGTGGGATGCTTGTTCAATTAAGAACCGCACCCAAGCACCGGTCCACCCACATGTCAAATTATCAAAGTACCGAATGCGAATCATATGAACATGATGAAAACTAGCTTGACGATATTCCCATGTGTCCTCGGGAGCACTTTTCCTTATATAAGAGTTTGTCCAGGCTTGTCCTTTGCTACAAAAAGGATTGGGCCACCTTGCTGCACTTTATTTACTTTTGTTACTTGTTGCTCGTTACAAGTTATCTTATCACAAAACTATTTGTTACTACTTATTTCAATACTTGCAGAGAATACCTTGCTGAAAACTGCTTATCATTTCCTTCTGCTCCTCATTGGGTTCGACACTCTTACTTATCGAAAGGACTATGATAGATCCCCTATACTTGTGGGTCATCAGGTGTGAGGCTGCCATCGCCGCAGAATAACAGGGGGAGTGGGTGAGTGGAGGGATGGCCTGGCCAGCGGTGGGAGTAGTGTGGGGACGGTGAGGCCTCCGCAGCAGCACGGCCGGCCACGGGAGGCAGAAGCATGCGGCAGGACCGGTGCTGCTTTGGGCGGCTGGGGTAAGAAGACCAGAGGTTGAAGAAGCACTACGGCTGTTGGATGGACATCGTTGACCACGCCGCGCCGAGAGCACCAGGGCAGCGGACAACGGCAAGGCCTACAAAGGGAACGACACGGAGCTGGGGAAGACATGGCAGTGGCTGCCCACGCGGTGGAGAGTACGAGGGTTGACTGGTTCGGCTGCAGTCGCCGGAAAATAACAGGAGGTGTGGGTGAGTAGAGGGGTAGACATGCCAGGGATGCGAGTGTGATGGGGCCGTGAGGCCTGCCCGGCAGCACTGCCATCCACCGGAGGCGGGAGCAGGCGGTTCCGACGGCACTGGTTTGGGCGGCTGGGGCAGGAAGATCAGAGACTGAAGAAGCACGATTGCCGTTAGATTGACATCTAACGGTCTGACGCTAGTAGAGTCGATTGTTGACTAAGTTTCTTTTTTGAGAAACCTTGTGTACGCATGAACTTAGTAGGCCCACAAGTCAGTCTCCAAATCTATGGCAGACAACATAAAGCCCATTTGCAATTTTTTATAATTTGCAGCCCATTTGCTAATTCTTAAGTAATTTATTACAGCCCATTTTCTGCCCAGGACCACGGTCAAAAAGTTCCACCTTATTTTGCATATTTGTCCGAACTGTTGTAATCCCGAAATGATAAACATTTTTTAAGAACTTATTGATTTGCCAAAAAAATCGTTTTGTTTTTGTAAGCAAATAAGAAGTGGGACAATTGAGTTGGTTTAAGGGAAAACCAGTGGTAAAAAATCAGCGCTGGGTGGGAAAAAACAACAAAAATAAGGATGTAAATATGAAAAGGGAATTTTATGTGTTTTCAATATAATGATACGTGTATATGAACTAGTAAAACTATAGGTAGAGATTAGAAAACGGATGTAGGACATGCGTTTCAAGAGTATAATAGAACTGGGATGTGTGTTTGATTCAGTAAAAAAACTGCCTGTGGATGTTGTAAGACAAAATATAACTAACGCTGGCGGGCCAGAGGCCAGTAGATACCTGCTGGATCTTCGTGCCCCGTTTCATCATGGGCTGGGCCTGATAAAAACAAAACCAACCCTGGGCAGTCTACAGCCCAGTTGAAACTTGCTCGACCTGAAAAAACAATATACATGCTCAATAAACGAGAGAATTCTGCAAGTACAGACTGATAACTGGGATGTAGCACGGATATTGGTTTTTATCGTGATAATAAGTGCATGCACTTGTTTCAAAAAATTGGAGAACTAGGAATTCGAACGGCGGGTGCTTATGCTACCCATCAAATAAAAATCAGGTGCCTGAAAATTCGTTTCGAAACAAATGATTCAACTTTATATCCACGTCGACCCTCGGCATGATGGTTGGAAGCAAATGCAAGTTCATACCAAAAGATCGTTAACAACGATACCAACTTGCGGACGACAAGGTAGTACAACTACCAATACCAAACTAACTTATAATCTTTTTACTCCTGGCCCTAGTGTTCGTCTGGTAGAAAATCTTGCAGAGGACCAGCTCCCGCTCCTTCTCTTGCTCCAGGTCCCCGAGGTGGTACTGGTGCATCACCCAGTTGGTCCTCTGCTGGTCGAAGTTCTTGTTGGTGTGCAGCACCAGAACCTTTTTTGCTGCCCGTCTGCCGGCCGTTGACCATCACCGGCAAGGTATTGCCAGTCTTGTGCCACATTGCGTGCATGCCGCACTCCGATTGTATCTTGCACGCGTCCACGTGCCCCTTTTGAACACCTTGGAATTGCGCTGGAAGAAATGCTTCCTTAGGCCACTCAGTGTGATACCTGCAGTATTGTGGAATACAGGTTTTAGTGTACCTAGTTGGCATTTTCATAACATCTTTGGCATGTTGCAGTCACTTGTTTCACTTTTTATTAACTGTCAAATTGTAATTGCTTCACCAGGTCTGTGTCTAAAAAGAAAAATAGAGCTATAAACAAAGGAATATGTTTGTGCAAGTAGACGGCAGATCGGTGTCTTACCTGGAAGTTTCTCAGGTTGGGTGTAGCATATGCCATGCTCGCTATCGATGGTTGGTATGAACAAATCAATGAGAGACTGAAATCTCGCGTTGTCAGCACTCACTTTGGCCTCAAGGTGCTCGATTAGCGCCTAATCCGTGGGATCGAACTTGACGCCAGCCGACAGCACCGGCCAATCCCTCTTCGACTTGCATCGGTAATTCCAGTTATATGGTACTCAATGTATGATCAATCGACTGTTTCAAGTGAATGATGAAAGATTTTGACTGATAAGTGGTACTCCAAATCTGAAGTCCAGAATACCCGAACATGCCGCTGGGATTCTTGTGTCACCTCACGCGCAGCGTGTTGTCACGTCAATTCAATGTGTGGACATGATGAATAATTTGACCGACGTATACTAGTACTGCTACTGTACTACTTACTAGTCGTATTTAGTGTCACAATTTATACATAGGTTTAACTAACAAGTACGCACTTGAAGCCTAACTGATATATATATATATATATGGCTTCTGCACAGCATCTCCATCATCATTATCAGTACATCCTATGCAGGTGAGTTAGGATGCACTTGATCCCAGGAAGGTATATATCCTTCAAACCAGAGGAGTGCTTCAAACTAACAACAGTACATAATATCCAACAAAAGAGGGTCGTGCTACAGCAACAGAATACATGGCTCGGTCTACATATCAGCGCGAATCAAGTTGTGCATATTTGCTGTTGGCATGAACCACATCGCCGCATGTCGGGTTTGCAAAAGCCATCCATCGCATGGAAGCTTGATGCCTTTCACACACTGAAGATTATCTGGCAACAAGCTATGTCGACGAATCTCTGGATATGGTGATTCATGAAACCCATGGTATGATGTGTAAACACAGCCCCCCCTTGCGAATGGAAGTTGCATAGCACAGTAATCATCACCGGTGATATGATCAATGATTGGTTGGATGATCGGATAATTGAGCCCGAGGAACAAGGAGTGGTTGCCGAGGCTGTAAACCCGCCTCCAGTTGAATACGCCTGGCCCAACGGAGCTGGGATCTTTCTCGAACATGAAGCAGCCATAGCCATCAATGTCACGAACGCCCCACGCATTGTACTGCATGTGGTTTGATGTAATGGTTCGGTCAATTTGGTACGTGCGAATGAGCATCAAATGACCGCCGTCAGCTAAACGAGCGATAAACCACCACCCATCGGCTGATATGATTCCAGGTCCTGGAATCATGAAGGCCAGCGCATTTGCGTCTGCTGCAACAATTCAAATTGGAGACCAAAAGGACAAAAATAAACAATCATCTTCAGAGTATGTGTGGAATTAAGATTATTATAACAGTGACACATATCATAGACAGAGAATTGCAATGTCGTGGTCATAATCATACCCCAAGTTAAAAAAATAAGCCAATGGCTTTCATATTCTAGCAATATGTCATGGTTCAAACATCATGTAACAATGAGAGGAAAACAGCTATGACATCGCCTACTCATATTCTACCATAGCACTTACTACTACTATTCTGATATCAACTCTAAGCAATAACATGCGTTGTTATAAAAATCTTGTAAACGAGAGTAACATATAGCAATCATGATGTTATGCTCATAATATGTATTCTCACAATCATTAGATGCCAATTGTTCTCATATCAACTCTAACAATAACATGTGTGGTCATAAAAATCTAGGAAATGAGAGGAACATATAGCAATGATGTGGTTATAGACATGCTATGCATTCTAAATTTGTAACAAATGAACAGGCAGTCGTATTCATAAGGTAAAGATGAGATGAGACAGAACAATTACACGATGATAGATTCCACCAGTATAGGCAGCCAATCTGTGCGTCGACCGCGTAAACGATGCCATCGTGCACTATAGCATCAGACAGAAATGTTGCCTCAACAGGATTGATGATGAGCCATAACCATGTATGGCGACCGGATTCCAGATAGACTAATCCCATGTTGAACAAGGCAATGAGCTTGTAATCCATGTAGTCTTCTGATGGTGTGGGAACTTTGCAGATTACAACTTTCTGCAAACAGAGGTCGAGCCAAAAGCTTGACGCGTCTCGTGTGTAGTAGGCAGGAGTGTCCGGCAGGCCGCGAGGCTCGATGGAGGCGGTATCCAACGATGGAAGGGTGATCTCTCGCTGGGTGTAGATATCCACGAGACGCCACGGACTACTGGTGTGGTGATGAGGACGATCTAGTTGGCCTTCATGCCCGCCCAGTAGTGGCCGCGCATGAAGGACAGGTGGACGGGTAGTGGTAGCATGTCGAGGGGCACCACGGCAACCTCCATAGGATCGTCAAGTCGGTGTCTGGGCCACCTGCGAGGATCGGGCATCAGCAAGCAGGGTGTCTTGAAAAGAGTCGGCCGGTTGCAGACGAGTAGATGGTACAAAGACACCGAGCATGCGGCCAGACGGACGGTGTTGAGTAGGTCCATACGACTACAGATCTGCTCCAAGAGAACATCGAGGAGGGAATTCCAATCGCGGCTCTGCGTGTCAGTCGTTTCTGCCATTGGGGTTTTCGGTGCCTGCGAGCCAGCGGGGGAAGTGGATTCGGGCAGGCGAGCGAAGAAGCTTCTCCTCGTGTGGCCGAGCAGTTAGCGGGGGGATATGGTACGCGCGAGCTACCAAGGAATATGGCGCGGGCGGGCGAGCAGTGAGCGGGGGTAAATGGTGTGCGCTGACGATGGGGAAGAGAGGAGGAAGAAGAAGAGAGGAGGAGGAGGAAGAATAGATGGCAGTACTGGGTAAGGCTGATTTAGTAACACCAACACGCTGGTTCAGCTTATTAATTACGTGTCCCATCTGCTGTTGCGTGTATTGTCACTTCACTGCGAAGACTAGTTGAATAGTTCTATCCGACCGAGATGCGGAATAATGGATCGCGAGGACTTCCTTTCTACAGTATCCCTATGCCTCTACGCTCACTTCACTCATTTTGCTCTGTACCTAGTCACTTGTTGAAATCTATAGAAAGACAAATACTCCGTATTTGGGAACAGAGGGAGGCTTTTACTCTGTACTATTTGGGAACAGAGGGAGTATCACCATATGGAGGGAACAGAGGAAGCTTGAAATATGAACATGTCAATGGGAGAGAGTAAGCCCCATGCATGCATGCATGCAACATGCAACACTCACACGTACACATGGACGCATGCAACACTCACGCACCCATGCGGCACACAGCACACAACGCAACACACACGCTCATGCTCAAGTGCTCAACCTACTCCCTACGTCCATGAAAGACTGTACATTTAGAGATTTACACATTGACCAGGGCATAATTAACGCCCAAAAGTAGCAGACTTATGTGTGCATGTGACCATTGAGATAAGAATATTAAATGAAGGCCGTTGCATGCTGTAATTAAGGATAGACATGTAGCCTATACCTACAGCACAAGTTGGTGCATTAGTCAATCAATATCGATTTAGATTAAAGGCTAAATGCATTGGAAGTGTAGATGTACATCATGTACTACACTCTTTGTTTTATAGCCAATGTACACTCTTTGTTGGAAGACCGAGGGAGGACACGTGCATGCCCTCACATACACAGCCAGGGCGGTTCGCGCGCAAGGGTTGGACTCATGTCGCGCTTGCGTAAAGTTTTGTTTAACTGATTTCTTTGCTCTGCCAACTGACAGGTGGGACCCAGAAACCAGGTGACAATTTAACCAGTCAACAAAGTGCCACATCGACTATGTGGCCGGTTAGTAGGGTGCAATACGGTGCTCTACGAGGAGCTAGTGATCGTATAATCACAGCAAAACTATATATAGTGACCATAAAGAGCGTATTGTTACATACGTTGACCGCCAATGTATTTTTCTCGTTTCAAATTAAGCCATATTAATCGGAAAGGACGCAGTATGGACTACTACTACTAGTACTAGTACTGCTTTGATGTGTCCCGTCAACTTGCCGAACAAGGATAAGCTTGCTTACTACGCCTCTCCCTCGCCCATGCGCGCGGTGGTTCGCAGGACGAGGAGAGGGTTTTAACTACAGCGCCCTCTCCCTCTTCCTCGCCCTCACCCTCGTGGTGGACGTGCATCAGTTCAATCGGTGACAGATTGCCAGAAGCATATTGTATTGTAGTATCATCATTGTTGGACCTTTCGAAGAGGCGAAGAGCCAAGTGCAAGGTTCACACGAGTACGAACTGTTGAACCTCTCGAAGAGGCAAAGAGCCAAGCGCAAGGTTTTATAGGAGTTGTCGTCCTAGTAGGAGTGTACTACAACTATAGCAAACGATGCTATTGTATGATGCCGCCATGTCACGTATATCCAAAGCTGTGCCACCTTTTTTCTCAAAGAGCGTGTTGGAGCCCGTGCAACAACCACACAAGTTGCACGTACACATAATACATTTACTAGTAATAAATTCTAAAGGACAAATGCCAGTATGCCACACAAGTTCATCTCCAATTCATGTGATAAATTTGTGCATGACTAGTCTACATATATTCACAGTGCTACCGTTCACAATTACCGTACTCCACTTACACGTTATAGATGGGCTACATGTCCTCCTCCAGGTTCCAGTCCCAGGTGTTCTTCATGGATGGCACGATCCATAGCGGTGGGCAACGGGAATCATTGTCGCAGCTTTCTAGTCCGGTTCCACACGATGGAGACTCATCCAAGTTGAAGCGGCATAAATCAGGGATAGCGTGTCCCAGCATGTCGTTCATCCGGCGGTGCGCACTGAAGACACAACCATGCTTCATGAACGGCAGGCCTTCCGTGTCGTGCACGGAAGGTGGCATCCGCTTCACAATGGGGTAGCTGTCCCCGATGAAAAGCAAGTACTCTCCAATAGTGTTCCTCGGCACCCACGTAGCATCACGGGGGTCGAACTCAGCGCCGTTCATTTCGTACACGCGGCATCCCAGATCTGGACACATGGTGTCATACATAGTCAAGGTGTTGGAGATATGCCCTAGAGGCAATCATGTATGATGATATTTCCTATGTGTTTATGAATAACGATAGTCCTTGGACATTATCAATGATGTGTATCAGCAAGTACGTGACTTGTTTGTGGGACTATGCATTGTATGATGACTGTCCTAAAAGGTCCCTAGTCGAAAGGGCTGTGTGGACGCGCAGCCAACTAGACTAGCATATGACACGATCGATGGCTTGGTCTCACTAGCCATGGAGCATTGGATGCTAACCGGATAATATGGACTTGGAAGGATCTGGTCGGATTCGACGTAGTCGGATCCGAGTCGAGATAAGGTCCGAGTCGGACAGACCCAACTATGAGACGCAGCGATATGTCATCTGTGAGTCTCTAGTACAACATATGTTCTGTGTCCTAAGACCTGAGCTGACGCATGTACTCGGGATGGTGACAGACTTGCTTTGGGACGACCAAACGCTGCTCCGTAACTGGGTAGTTATAAAGGTAGGTTTCGGGTTTGTCCAGAACCATGCTGCGAGACGTGGTCGAGCAAGATGGGATTTGCCCCTCCGATCAGGAGAGATATACTCTGGGCCCCTCGTGTGATCCGACCAGGATAAGCATGGCCATGCGACAAGGATGATGAGATAATCCGGTTTGTGGTCGGCATCACTGGAACGAGAAGAGGTCGGGCTAGCACAAGGATGACAGACTCGCCTTGAGCTCGACAACATATATCGTGTGGAAAAAGGAATGGAAGTGTGATGTACAGGTTCGCTAACCAGCTTCATAGTCTGCTTGGTGTTCGGCATGCCTTGCTAGAGGCCTCTACCAACCGTGCAGTTCGGAGGTGATCCGAACTGCGACCAAGCCGACTTGAACCTAAGGGGTGGCGCGCTTAAGGGAAGGAACCTACAAGGTCGGATCTGAGGACACTGGTCGGATGTGATCCGAACTGTATTCGGATTGTGGCCGAGTAGACTTATGGGCTTTAGGGTCTGTGCGAGGCCCAAGTGTTGAGCCCGTGATGGACACCTATATATATAGTGGAGGTGCGGCACACTCATGGGGGCTGATCGCTTCGGCGCTGTCACTAGGGTTTGCATGTGTTGCGAATAGACACCTCCACTTGCCGCCGGTTGTGTGATTGGACCTAGCAGTCCGCCGCACGATGTTCCTCTTACACGCGCGGATACCGTTAGAGGCGGTGCACTTGCGCCGCTCCGGCGAACCTGTACGTGGGAACCGACCACCGGTTGTACGAGGTAGATCGGACGAGGAGGAGACGATGCACGCGGACGCGCTGCCCCAACTCTTCTTCCGTTGCACGGCACTGCGCGTCTAGTGGTAACAAACTATGATCCATCTCCCGTAGCATGTTCTTGGTTGTTCTGCGCGTAGGAAATTTTAATTTGTAGTCGACGCACCCTACCGTAGATCCCAACACAAGATCCATGCATAACAATGTTGTGCTCAAATATGGCGGTCAGTAATACTGTGTAGCAAATAGTACTACTCCGGTATAGAGGAAGTAAAATAACCGGCTTATTATATATAGCCACTCTTGGCTACATGGATGAGATAGTAAGACATGGAAAAACAAAAATGGTGGCAGCTAGTGGGTTCAAGTCTTCAAGGGCCTAGCTAGCTATACGCATCGTCCAAGGTAAAAAGTACTCCTACTAGTACAACAATGAAAGAGAAGGCGAGAGGGTTAAAAAATGGAATACCTGGGTAGATGGTGACGGTCCGATCATGGTAGATTGTGTGACCATGTTGCACATCAGTGGTACCATGGGTAACGAATGCTAAGATAGTTGATCCCAATATGCCAAAGTCAGCTACAAGGTTCCAGGTTAGACCGAATCGCGGATGCAAATGCACATCCAGGATCGGCGATCTTATTTTGATCGGGGGATGACTGGTCCCTGCAAAATAATGGAGTACCGTTAGGGATGCAAATGATGGTTTGTGCATTCCGTTTGTAATCTCCCGAACCGTAGGATGGCAACCAGATGAAACAAGTCCCCTGGCTTGTCACCGCAAAGATGCAGCCTAGATGGCGCATGGCGTCTTCGAACGTGTAGGGGTACAAATCTGCCGCCACCAACATGCGCCAGCCTCTGCCGTTACTGCCTCTTGCATTGATGGAAATCCTTATGTCGAACACCATGATGAGATAGTAATCATCGTAGCCGCGTCACTTTGTTGGTGGGTCCGCAATTGCTATCTTCTTCAATCTCATGTAGGCATCATCATACGTATTCAAGCCCGGCCAGTACGGAAGGCCGATCCCAATGGTGGAGAAGGGGTCTACCGGAACAGCCGCACTGCTGTGGATGTTGTGCAAAATGATGGTGATATCCGGCCGGAGGTATGCAAGCCAATCTTCGTTGGCACCGACCCAGACCTATATATAGGACGGTGGGCAGCAGAGATATTACGGGATGGAAATGGAATAACTAAGTACTACATGATCAAACTCCATTACTGACCTGCTCATCGGACAAAATCCGACTACCTCTCAACGTCGGCAACTCTAGCGGAGTCAACGTGCAACCATGGCCAGGGAGCAGTGGACTGTTCGAAGGATTGTCCCATAGAAGAACCTTCTCCTCGAGGACGCATGGAAGACCAACAAGCATGGCCTGTTTAAGCAGTGTCTTGAAAAAGTTGGTGCAGGAAGCACCGAGTCTTGCGGCGGTGAGGACGTCGGAGCGGTGTGTGATTTCTCCCATAGGATCGTCGTCCAAGGTCTCCCAGCCCCGACGAGAAGGAGAACCGCCTGGCGAATCCATGGGAGTAGCGACGAACTGCCTTCTCTTCGGGGGGAGGGGAACTGGCGAGGAGGAGATAAGAGCGTAGTAACCGCAGGGCCTCATCCCTTCCAACTGTAGATCGTTCCTCAGCGAAGGGGTGAGGCTATTATTTACTACTAGTACTCCCTCCGTCCAGGTGCATAGGGCACCTAAGAAATGGCACCATGAACTAGGCATATGTTGATTGGACGCTCATCACGTTTTTCTCTCCCTCTAGTTAATCCCGCATTAAGTGTAATGATGGTAGGACTAACCATGCATAGGCTAACGGATTGTTTCACACAATTCTTTAGGTCCAGCTTGCATGGATGAAAAGAAAAAGTAAATGGTAGAGGCGGCTGATTGGTTTGCATATGGAAGGGAGATAAATGTGAAGCTAAAAACGCTAAGTGCATTGGGGTAGGCATACGAGTCATTAGTGCTAACTAATGAAGGGCGACTAATATACTTGAAAATCCTAAATTCTCTTAGGTGCCTTATGCACCTGGACAGAGGGAGTACTAGCATTATGGAACGTTATGGGATTGCATTATACTGTAAATAATAGCACTAGTAAGAAATTTTTGGCACTAGGTAGTAGTTTTTGGTGTGGATTAAGAAATTTTGGGTATGTTTTTGCCATTTTTTGTACACGCCAACTAGTGTCAAAAAACGTCTTACATTATGTGACGGAGGAGTACGTACTCGTACTGTAGCACTACTAGTACTACTTTTCTCAACTAGTAGTGCGATGTACTGTACTTCTAGTCTAGTCTAGTATAGTGCACCAGTTTTGAACTCTTGAATCTCAGGGCCAAGGAGCTACAGTTGGAAGTGGAGGGTACTACCGTTCTCTAGAACCATCGTTGTACTATCAATGTAGGGGAAGTACACCTGCGTAGTGGCCTAGTGGGTACTCTTAGTGCTCTATTCAGCCGCTCCTCTCAAGTAGCTGGCCTACTCAGCCGCTCCTCTCATGCACACACTAGCAGCCTGTTTATCAGCGACGGTTACTGCGGGGGTAGAACATTTGAGTTATTTGATACAGCGAGACTAGGGTTTTCGCTTCCATTTGTGGAGGTGTAATGGATCTCGTCGAACTTTGTTAGTAGTTCCTTCTTTATGAATGAGATGAAGCAAAGCTTTTGCCTCCGTTTCAAAAAAAACACGTCAAGAGGAATTTCTTTTATAGTAGAGCCGATAATGGAGTGAAGTCCATGCGTGCAACGCCACAAGCTACAGAGTAGTAGTAGAGCACTTTACGAACAGAGCCATATTGCACAGTTCCCAATGCCCTGCCAGGCTTTTTTGGCTCCTCGGGCTTAATTGGGAGGCGCTAGTTTAAATATGCTACTAGCTGATGAGGAAGCTGCAAGCAAGGTGCGGCTAGGGCGAGCACGCGAGCCACGGGATGCTGGGAAGGAAAACCTGTTCACGTGGCTAGGTTGTCTAGTGCATCCAGATTGTGGGGCCGCACGTCCGTTTGACTTCAAAACTCAAACTACCCGTGTAAAATATTGGCTCGCAGCAAAGTGTAGTAGTACTATTTTAAAAAAAAGGTCGTCGTGCGTTCGGCCGGGATCGAACCCACAAAACGAGGTATACACTCCTGCGACCACTAGTAGTACTCGTTGGAGTACAACGCAACCTAGAATCGCCTTTTGTCGCTAGTAGTACGTACATTGTTCCTTACAAGAAACCCCTATCATCTGCTGCTAGCTATAAGCCAGTTCCATGTCATCTACGTCCCATCTTATAGCCAACATGTACAATAATAGATCAAAAGAGTGTACTACTTTTTTATTATGTGGCCCACTTCTCATTCTCAAAAAGTGCCTAGGAGCACGTGCTACAGCTGGCTCTTCACGAAGAGCCCGCTTACCTTCTCTCTCCTCTTCTCTTTCCTCCAACTAAGCAGAAATATATACTAGTTTATTTCTTATAGCCCGCTAACTCAACTCTATTGTACTTGCTCTAATTCAAGAAACAACTAAAATGCCAAGAAACTACTACCACTTGCATACATGGCAGACTTAAGATAAGACTACCTTATCAACCATTGTATATGCTCTTACCAACAAAAATCCTCGAGTGACCTCCTACCTCCGGCCCGTCCACCTAGTCATCCTCGGCCATGGGACGCAGCTACCGCCGCCGGCAGAAGGCAAGGTCAAAACCACCGGCCGTGCGGAGCCCATGTTGCGGCAGCCCGGATGCTAGCTCCGTCCGGCGCTCGCGACCGCTAGCTAGCCAAGATAGCTCCGTCCAGCTGCTTGTGTGCAAGGTTTGCTAGCTAGATTGGCACGGCAATGCAGCGGCTTGCTCGCGCGCGCCGCGCTAAGGCCAGCCATCTAGCTCGAGCGAAGGCCAGCACGGCGGCTTGCTTGCTCGTGAGTCACGCTCGGGCCAGCCTGCCAACCCGTGCGGAGGCCAGCGCGGCGTCCGGCCCGTCCGGCGGAGTGGCGGCCAACTCGCTCATCACCGGCGCCACCGACGAACACGCATCAGTACTGTTTGAAGTAATGTTCAGGAAAAATAATGATTTGAGGGGGAATAACAGGATAGAAGGTCAGATGTGGGTCCCTCGTGTCAACGGTCAAACAAAATGTGTTGGTTTAAGCTGCCTCGTCAGCACGGACGTGTGGGCCAACCCTGTCATAAATGGGTTTAAACGAACCTAATTGGTGGGAGTACTAGGTAGTTTTTGGCATGGATTAAGAAATTTTGGGTATGTTTTTGCTATTTTTTGTACAATAGATTCTTCCTAGGGCTGGTTGAAAGTGGTAGTTTTTTGTTAAATACTCTACATATTGTAAGTAGGAGTGAAAGTTAAGCTTTGGAAGCCAATAAACAAGGCTAGTTACATAGTGTATATGTGTACATGATTGGAAGTAAATATCAACCATGAGTGACTAATATCTTGATGGAAAACTCGAAACTATGGAATACTAGGAAAAAAATGCATGGTTGGAAATACTAGCAATGTTCATGTCTGTTGCAACGTATCATAATTAGAATAATACTTATTCAGAAACTTGGTACAAAACACTCTAATTTTGATATACATATGTCACTAGAGATATATTATATTTCAGTTAGAATATATTCCTTGGGCTGTTTTGGTGAGGTCAGGGAGGGGTGTGGTTGGTTTTAAGATACTAATTATGGGTTTTTCTGCAAATTGGTAGACAAGTGGGATGTTGGTGAGAAAAGGCAACAACTTACCTCACAACCGTTAGATGTAGATCTAATGGTCAGAAACGACGGATGGCAGACACACCAGCATCACCAACTTAGTCTTGTGTAGGAGTACTAGCAAGATCCGTGCATTGCACGGAACAGCAAGATGCATTTTTTTACAAAACACTTGTTGTGATTGACCCTTGCGGGAGTAATCCCATGTGTAAAAACTAATGATATCTCGAGAAATATGAGATAAGGTGAAGAGGAGTGGGGTGTGGTGGTGGTTGGTGGTCGGACTGAGTGGAGGCATGGGGATTGACGACGCCGGCAGCGGCCACTAGGCCAGTTTGTTCCAGAGGCTTCCTTTCTTAATTGCTCAACAATGAGGTTTGTTGGAGATAAGGATGAACAAGGGAAGGCCTTGTCTGCAAATGTGGAGAGGGGTGCGGGTATCTTTTAGTTTAATTTCCATCCGTCAGATATAGATCGGACGGTCTATATTGCAAGATGGCACATGTACCATCATCACCAACTCGGTTTTTTATAAGAGAAGAAATATAAGTATGGAGATACAAACGTATTATCGATACTTGCTTTCGTAAACTAGCATCTACATTCTATTCAACGCCTCGGCATGTGGGGCCTTAGCACAATGACTTCTCGACTGTGTAAAACAAAGATTTTCCCGTCACCGACAAGGAGGAGGTGACGGCGGCATGCTTTTTGGCTTCCTCTAGTCCTAGTAGTTATACTAGGTGGTCTAAGCACGTGTAGATTTATTCTTTTTCACGTCTCGTGTTCGCCGTACTGCCACGACTGTTGATTAATAGACGGTAAGTTATTCACGGGGAAACCCTTGTTGAGCATGTTTGCGAGAGAGAGAGAGAGAGAGTGCGTGTGTGATATGTTAGAGACTGAGGCAATGATAACAGATTCTTTGTGTCTATGTGTGTGGAGGATAGAGAGAGACATGTACATGGGGCTTTGTGTTGTGTAACGTGGAGACACATATACATAATTAGGGAGTGAGTGTGTGAGATACACATGCGGACATGAGGAGAGATGAGGATCCAGATAAATGGGTGTTTGTGTGTGTCTGTGTGTGTTTGTGCACGCGTTTGTGTGTGAGAGGGAGAGAGTGTATGTGGAGTAGAGAGACCACTGATGATGTAAACCTAGTATAAGGGAAGGGGGGATGGTGTGACATGTGTAGTAGCGAGATAGCACGGGTGCGGGTGGGGGAGCAGACTATTTGGAAGAGACATCGAGTGTGTGTGTGGGAGAGGGGTGTGAGAGCGAGAGAAAGAGAGAGCTAGCAACGAAGAGAGAGAGAGAGAGAGAGAGAGAGAGAGAGAGAGGGGCGAGAGGGGTCCTTTGTGTCCATAAATGGCGTATAGATATGGAGACAATGTTGATGTTGTCTGAAATTGGCCTATGAACAGAGACGCGAGGGAAGCGAGTCATCGTGTGTGTGATAGGGACTTCATGAGAGATCTAGAATAGATGGTGTAGAGAACAATGTGCGAAATCGAGAACGATTATACATTAGGGAGCTATGCAAAGAGTCACGACATATATGTATACAGGGAAGGAGCTGGAGCAGGTCCGCATGTGGGAGAGATAGAAAGAGGAGAGTGGTGCACAAGGAGACAAAGTGTGCTTGTTTGCAGTGGGGGTGGTGTGTGAGGTGAGTGCGTGAGAACCACATAACTAGGGAGATAGACGTTTGGGGGAGACGTTTTGTGTGTATGGGAAATATACACTCTACATAGTGCGTGTGCTTGGGTAAGAGAGATAGAGGGAGACCTAGAGAGTGAGGGAAGAGATGGTGCATGCCCAAGAGACAAAGTGATAGAGACCTATGTTGGGGTCCATACTTTACAAGAGAGAGGGGTGTTAATGTGCTCGTGTGTTGGTGTTTGGGGGAGAGAACGACTTCTCTATGTGTGTGTGTGTGGTGGTGGGGGGGGGTTGACTTCAGATAAAGAGTGAGGTGTCTATATTTGAGGGACTACAGCATAATTGAGATATTGTGCACTCATGGTTGATCAATTTGTTTCATAGTTTGTACTATGAGATAACGATGCTTTTTAACATGCGTGATATACCTTGATGTACCAGAATTACAAACCTAAGGTTGTAATTTTGGAATTCGACTCCATCATTAGCTTTTGTAATTCATTTAAATGGAGGTACATTTTTTAAGCCGGGATATCGTGATTCAAATTCATATATCAAACCTAGAGATATACACATGCGGGCATGTTCAAACTTTATAATCATCCACTTTATTCATACACATACACATTTTTGCTTTTGTCATCATATTTAGGATAAACACATTTGGAATTTCATTTGAATTGGACCGTATGATGGTATTTGCTTGTAGTAGCTCAATGATCCATATTTGAATTGAATGGACAATCTAAGTTTCAAGTTGGAGACATCGATTTACAAAACTTGCACATTTTTTTGCGTGCAAAACAAACAAATTGTCGGCCATGATATCACAGTCGGCGTACGAGAGCAGAATACTTATAATTTTAGGCACCAAAAGCTTTCAAACTTCCCGCTCACATCGAAATATCACGCGCCCGAAAGTTTAGCCCTGCGATATTCCTGTTTTACCCCTGCCACATGAACGGAAAAGGGTTGCTTTGGTAACTCCATTGTTTTCCCCTCTTTGCCCCCAACATTCTTCCCCAGAGCCCCTCCCCTTCCCCTC
>NC_041390.1:129539752-129562171 GCF_002162155.2 Triticum dicoccoides | reverse complement strand
CGAATCTAGTCCTCCGCCGTAGCAGTGGACCTCACACCCCGCCGGATCTACCTTCCGCACCTTGGAACCCCCAACTGCCAACTCACCACTTCACCGGAGCCGCTTCAGCGACTGGCTTGTCCACCACTCCAGATCTCCTTGACCGCCATCATGGTCCACCGCACCGGATCTGCTTAACCGGCGCCCTCGTCCACCACAGCGTAGGCCCTTCACTGACTCCCTCGTCCGCCCCTTTGCTGGCCCTTCATACAAGCCCTCGTCCATCGCAATAGATCCACCTCACCGAAAGCACTGTACAATGCGCTCGCCGAAGCCTTCGTCCACTGTACCGGACCTGCTCCACGGACGCCATATTCAACTCCACTGGCCCTGCTTTACCGACGCTGCAGCCTCATGAGGTTATTTCGATTTGTACTCCTTCGGTTTTTCTCTTTATCGTGCAACTGTTCACTTACCACAGATGAGCTTTCTTGTATGTCGATAGGCGCCGCAACCGTAGCACCGGAGCCGCTTCAGCGACGGTGACAACCGGCCCAAACTCAACCGCAACACGAGCACCATCGACGATCCTTAGCTATCAAGTATGACAACGATACCCATACGCCGTCGAGAATCAGGTACTATTATCCAACGGCCGGCGCCTACGTTCACTTTCCTAGCATAAGCACCGCACCTTTGAATTTCTTCAGGGCATCATTCAGTTTTTCATGAGATGCATTATTCTGCTTGCACCTGTAGGGCCATACTTCTGGCAGTGAACATGTTACATGTGATAAATTACATACCAATGCACATATAGTTAATATGCTTTAGTTTTGTTCTGATGCCACCTGTTGGTTCCATCAGACTGCTTAATGTTCTCTATGCTTAATTACACATCAGCAAACTCGCATGTGGTTCCGCTGCTATTTGTTCGTTTTACCCTACATTTTCTGATGCTAGCTATTACATCACTGCTCCGAGCCTCTGTTTATTACTTGTTTGTGTGTTCTTGATCTTCCCAAGTTGCATGACTGATTTGATGCTTCTATTAATTATGGAGCTGCCAACCCCATCAAGCAAAATATTTGTTCTTTTGGGGCTAGCACCTCAAACAAGCATAAAAATAGAGGGAAGCAGATATATTGTCGTGTATGCACACACCCTTCTTTCATTAGTTTAGATGAACCATTGATGATCAATTCGGACCAGTGCATGCGATTAAAATTAATTTTACCTAAATAGATAGTGCAGAATAAGCTACAACAACTAGATTTGCAACCACGGGATGCTGACGATATCTTCAAAGAACATTGCACCAGCAGCTAGGCTTCACAGCAACATATGGTAACCAGTGTGTTTTAGTACATGTGAAATGTAATGCGAGTGGGCTGCTTTCTTGGCTTGTGCCCTCAATGTGTAATCCTACCGAATTACAAATAGTTCAGTTGTCTGCTTTGCTGTATTGCTTGATTCGAATACTTATTTGTTGTTACGCTATACCTGAGTTGGCCAATATGTCAGCTGTGCCTGCTGTACTATCATAAAGAAATGCATGCCTATTTCATTTGAGTCCTTAACTTTTCCTCTCAACCTCATCACAAGAATGTCTTCGTAGTTTATATGAGGCCACACTGTTAAGTGCTTTCTCAAATTATTTCAACTGTTTAGATGCCTTGGCAACTTAAATATAGTGGTTGTACACTCCCTTTCAACTAGGGATGTCAGCTGGGTCCCATTTAATCCCGATTAAAGTCCACTAGTGGTATGATAGTTCAAAAGAATTTTTGTTTTTTGAGGAAAATGAACTAGGGAGGTAGCAAAAACTAACTAGATGGGACTGGCGGATGTCGTTTATTTGCCACTTACATCCCTAGTTTCATCTTACCATTTTAATTTCTTTTTGGCTGATGCTGCTTCGAACCATTTAAATATAGTTTGCCATGCTTGGCAATAATTCGTCCGTCATTTACCATGTAAGCTTACTTCTTGGATCATACGATAACTATCTCTTACTGATGTCCAGTGGAAACCTTTCAGGATGCCGTTCACACTAGGACACAATGTACAACCCCAGAATCTATTTGTGGAAGCAGTGTGCCATCCATGTTACCAGATGGTTGCAGTTCAGAGGCAACACCGCTGGAGAGCAGTCTGAGCACAGATATTATAGTGCTTGAGGCTCTACTAGAGGCCGAAAGAGATGGTGCGGCTACCATGAATGAGGTAATCTTTATCTTGAGGCTGGAAATTATGGAATTAGCGGCACGCATTATGCAAGCAACCGAAGAATTGGAGGAAGTAAGAATGTTGAATTTCAAGACGGAGGAGGTCCTGCTGTTTCTGCTATCTGAAGCCCAAGGTAATCCCGGTTATTCTTTAGATACCAGTTGAAATTGTCATTAGATTATTGTACTTGCATGTTGTGTCATGTCTCTAAATGGATTATGTTGCACGACCCCCTATGTTGTCCATGTGTTGTAATGATCCGAATTTTTTAGGCGAGGTAATCCTCAGTGCTTGTATGATTGACATAAGGTGAACTGTTTTTCATGTGAGCATATTGTATTGGATGAAATAACTGTTTGACTCAGAGTGTATCCAACCTACTGAATTCGAAGATCATGGCATTTCTAAATCATAATCATATAAAGGTGGAATAAATCTTTGTTGTGGTTTTGAAGAAATAAATAACAAAATGTATAATTATTTGTGGATATTCGTAATCGAATACAAATTGGATTTGAATTTAGTTTGCCAGGTCCGAGGGCAAACGTGAATGCTAATTCTCCCAAGTTTTGAACGAAGCAGCTAAACACCCACTATAATTTGTGGGCTGCCCGAAGAAAGTGTTTGCGAGATGGAAATTACTGTCTACCCCTGACACTTGACATCCTTATCGACCGGATTTACACTGTTGTCGATAGGGGTAGACTAGTAACTTCAATCAGACATGACACGACGGCCTCTGAGCCCATTCAGACACGGTTGGCGCCAAATGTGGGCGACAAAACACATTTGATTCAAGCTTGTCCGAAAGACATGTGTCTCTTCCTCCATTTCCCCATTCATACACGGTGGGCAGCAAAACAAACTCTCCTCGTCCGAAATCGATGTAGGCTAATATTTTAAATAGGGGCAGATGTGTAACTTCCATCAGACGTGACACAACCGCCCTACCTGTCAGTCATGTTCATACACCGTAGGCGCCAACTGTGGGTGGCAAAACACCCTCTCCTGGCCCAAAATAGTTACCGGCAAATATTTGGGAGATGCGAGATTACCGTCCTATCCCCAACCGACACGATGTCCAAAATTTTAAACGGGGGATAAGTTCATAACTTTCCCCCATTTCAGAGAAGCGCGTCCCAAAGTTTGAGATCCCCCCCCCTCCCCTCCATTTCCCCATTCATACACCATTGGCGGCACGAAAACCTCCGCACTGCGGCCAGCCTCCTCCGTCCGCCACCCCATCCTCCACCTTGCCGGAGCAGCTACCCCTACCCCGGCGTCCACTACAAGAGATGGACGTCTCTCATCCACGGTGCTGGACCAGGATCCTTTCATCGCCTCCTCTTGCTTCACCGGCGCCATCGTCCACCTTGTCGTTGCCGCTCCTAGGACCGCCTCGTCCATGGTAACAGGATATATCCCCCAACCCGGCCATCTGCCGTCTAAAGTCTTCTTCCCCGCCGCCGACAGCCATCGCACCCGCAGCACCCTCAACGTATCAGCATAGGCCTACTGCCTACACGGCGTCGCAAGAGAGGTGGTACTCTTCCATATGTGCTTAAGTTATTGATCTCACCCGAAAAATAGATCGTAATTTGTTTACTGTACTTTTCTTGTCCGTACCAAATCGTAGTGGCTAGTTGAAAGCAAACATTGGTTGCGAAGTAGATTTGTCCAATTTGCACCTTCAGATCCGCCATGGCACGGGCACTATACTCATAAAGCTTATGGTTCCCCCCTTTATATTCACTACCATCATCGTAGGTGCTTCGTGTCGTGCTAGCACTACTCCTCAAGACCTCAACCCAAAGCTTACGTGTTCAAATACGAATCTGATATGATGCTCATATCACTAAAACAGAGAACGTTTAATTGGTCACCTAATGTTCCTATATTCGTTTCGAAAAGCATGTGCGCCACCCACTGGTCCAGCTAGTTCCACTTTCCTGATTTTTCTCTTGATGCTTAGGGTTTTCCCCTTTTATCTACTCTACTATGATCTGCGTAGGTGCTTTCTATCGTACTAGCATTACTCCACCCTTCAAGCTAAACAACACAACACTCAGAATTCGAAAGTTTAGTTGTTCAAATATGATTGTGATATGATACTGATATTAGTTAACCGGCACATTTAATTGGTTAGCTAAAGGTCCCACTTGAGTTTCCAAATGCATGTCGCGACATATAGAGAGACAGCATAATTGCATTTCTT
Organism: Triticum dicoccoides; assembly: GCF_002162155.2. Lineage (NCBI taxonomy): Eukaryota > Viridiplantae > Streptophyta > Magnoliopsida > Poales > Poaceae > Triticum > Triticum dicoccoides. Next base: position 129,557,748 of record NC_041390.1, on the reverse strand, counting down.
TGTCACTTGTTGACTGTACTTTCTTGTCCATACCAAATCTTAGTGTTATTTCAAAGCAAACATCGGTTGCTAACTACCCTTTGCGCGGTTTGCAGCTTTAGATCTGCCATCCCACTGCCACGGTCAACACTGTACTCATCATGCTTATGTTTTCCCCATTTTATGATGACCACAATCAGCCTACATGGTTCGTGTCGTAATAGCACTGCTCCACCCATCGAGCTAAACAAGCTTAGTTGTACAAATTCATATATGATATTATTGCTGATATTAGTAAAACTGAGAGATGTTTAATTGGTTAGCTAAATGTTCCTACTTTAGTTTCGAAATGCATGTGAGCAACATATGGAGAGACCGGAAAGAATAGTATTTCTCTGTGCGCTCTGGTTCATCATGGGTGGCCAACCAACATTGTATTGAAAGACTTGTAATATCTTCAATCTGCTTTCTCTTCTGCTCTTCTTTAAGACGATACTCTTCTCTTGCGGTCGACTGGTCAGGTCGAGTTGTTCTCCCTTAGTATATTTTGAATCTGTCAGGTTAGATCAACTTGTTCTTCTTTACTATATGTTGAAGCTATCATCTGCGAAGTGTCATGACTTCTGGAGCTCTCATATTTTGAGTAGTAGGCCACATTATATTAATGCACACAACAAATTACAGCATGCATGGCATCTTTTAAAAGAATTGCAGAGATAGCACAAAGGGGTTTATAGGGAGGCAGTATTGGATTTGAATCACTTCTGCATTACAAAGAAAATCTCACTTGTTTTTATGTTTTCATGCATGTCAGATATTGAACATTATCAAAATGAATATGAGAATGGGCGCACGAGAGGAATATTGCGGAATGATCCACTGGCTAACAAACTTGGCATGGTGGAGGATGGCCTATCTTATTCACCCATCAAGGTGCTTGCTCTAACTTTGCAAAGTTGTATTGGTCGCACATATTTTGCATCTGACCTCTTGCATTACTTCTACTTTGTTACACCATCTGCTTAGTTTAAGCATCATATATGAGTATATGCCATACCTATCCATTTTCTGTACCTATTCCATGTGTCGTCACACTATGTTTTTCCAGTCAAATGTTGTTCTTTCGTAATAGATGTCCAAAAGGAAGAGGGTGAGTGCAGATCCTCAAGGAGTACAAAGTAGGTATTTGGAAAAGGTAGTGATACCTGTTAAATCAGATAGATCAACAGCCACAGAAAACACAGGCCCAACTGTACCACACTTTACCCCTACTCCAGTGGCCAAACCCCTATTAGAACTACTGGGAGCCCAGCATCAGGTACTGTCTATGATATCAATTCAAAATTTGAACTCCTAAATTTCTTCTTGTGCCTTACCTTCTCTCTTGTATGAAAACTAATTTCAGATGAATCTCCTTTCTCAAAGGATCATACGATCTCAAAACAATAATGGGCTCTACATTGCTCTTGTCAGTACCTCTCTCCCTTTTGCCTTGTAATGTTGTACTTAATTAATTGCTATTTGATTATGTATCATCAGTCTGCACCTGAGCTTCATTATCCTCTGTTTCTTCCAATATTATTTGATCTATATTTACTCTTTGCAAAATGTAGAATAATGGCAACGCTACTAAAGAATTTTCTTTGGGGAATTTATTGAATTATCCTTCCATCAACATGGAGAAGGGCTTTGTCCATCCCGTGTTAACATGTAATGTAAGTTCATCCTTCTCAAGCCTTCAAACTTTATTCTAGTATAGATTTGGATAGGCATCATTTCCTCCACTGTTGTTTGCTTTGTTGTTTACATCTGATTGGATGTTTGCAACAACTACCAGTTTCAAATTGTAGTTGTAAAAACATGTTCCTTATGCAGAACAGACCATTTATTTGCTTATATAATTGTGAAACCTATTACGTGTCTCCTTGTTTCTCTTTCAGACTCGTATCTCTTATGCTAGGCAGAACTTTAGGGAAGATATTGAGCCAAACCATCTAGAGGACAGCGAGATGACCCCAAGGTCCTGTCTTGATGAAGACAGTCAGTTGAAGCTACTCACCAGCAGGTGTGAGACAACCTCTGTGCAGTCGCTGCCTCAATCAGTTCGACTTCTTCAGTCTCAACTTAAAGCGGAAAGGCTTGCTTCAGCTCAGCTCTGACTTGAAGTCAAATATGCAATGAAGATGTCAGAGGACTGCCGTGCGCACCATCATGCCTTAAATCTAGTGTTGATGCATCTATCGTTGACACAACTGAGGTCTACTCAGCTTCTTCAGCTGTTTGGGGGGGCCGACCTGGCCAGGCCTAGTGCCTTCTGAAGTGCTCTCAGTTTTGTATATTCTTTTGTCGGCGCGTTTATTTGCACTGGTGGCGAACTTTGATGCCCAGTGGATGTAATATGTGTGATAGCCATGATAGCCTAGCGTAAGTTGCTTGCTTATTTATTTCCTTGTTGTCTTGTTTATTTGTTTGTTTGTAGTCATTGCAGTTCTTTTTCCGCTGTTTGCTAGTGGCTGCAATAACCTATTTTTTAAAACTAGGCCACAATAACCATGGGCTAATATTTACTGTAGTGACACTAGGCCTCCTACGGGCCGTAGAAATAGTGGGCCTTCTACAGGCCGTAGAAACAGTGGGCCTTCTATGGGCCGTAGAAACAATGGGCCTTCTACGGGCCATAGAAACAATGGGCCTTCTATGGGCCATATCATCAATGGGCCTTATACGGGCAGTATGATCGATTGGCCAAACATGGGCCAATAACAGGCCGCATTATGGCCATAAATGGGCTAGAGTTGGAATAGCCCGTTCATGGAACGACCATAACGGGCCATCGTTAATAGGTCGTATTTGATGACGCTATGAAAATGGCCCAACGTATTAACGGACCACAAACGGGCCGACTGTAACCACGAGCTGAATTTGGCCCACAAGCAAAAAATGACAATAACGGGCCGTAAGTAAACAAATGTTGGAAATGAGCCCAAGAATAAATGGGTTCTAAGAAGGTCGAAAGATAACATGGGCTGGAAACGTCCCAATGGAATAACGGGCCGTTAATGGGTATAAAGTGATACACTGTTCATTACGGGCCAGTTTCACCACAGGCCGTCAATGGGTGTAAAGTGATACACTATTCATTACGGGCCAGTTTCACCACGGGCTATTAATAGGCCAAGATTTACATAGGGCCTCATATGGGCTGAAAGACGTCATGGGCCATACATGGGCCAGAAGTGAAAATGGGCTGGAATCATATTGGGTGGCCCAGATGATGCTAGTGGGCCTAATTCGGATAGGGCGTAACGGGCCTTGGGTTAGCGGGTTGTAAATGGGCTATATGCGAACAGGCCGTTAATAGGCTTTACATGGGCCGGGCCGCCACCTTTTGACCAAGTCAAACAGGCCGGCCTTTTCACAGGAATGGGCCTCTGTTGGGCCGTGCCACGTGTCGACGTATCATAGGCGCCTTCTGTCCAATGAGTGGATGACATCTGTCCCAACAATGAGCCGACACATGTTTCCTCCAGCCAATGATGATTTTACACGTGGAAAATCCCCATTGGTCGGGGTTGTTAACGGGTTATCGGATCCAAAACCCGACCTGATAGCTTAACGGAGTTCCGTTACGATGGATGCCACATGTCGGTCACCCTTGACGAAAGCACTTCTGTGACGCGGGATTTATCGTCATGGAAGTGGACACTTCTGTGATGATAATTTTGGTAATGTCATGGAACACTTCTACGACGGCACAGGTATGACTATCTTGATTCTGTCATAAAATCGCCATGGATGTACATGCATGACAGAAAATGCGACCTACTGTGACAAACACGTATCATCACGGAAGTGTATTTTTTTGTAGTGTATGAATGAAATCTATGCTTAATTACTGAATTTTAGTTGCAAAAATTAGATACTGCTAGTGATTTTTAGCTTCATATTTTGACATATTGCAGTGTTACAAGGTTGACAAATGGCAATTTTACTAGATCAAGAAATGTCAATCTTTCCATTTTGATAAATGGTAACAAACCCAATATGACAGATGCAAATCACACCAAATTGTTTGTAAGTGGTTGCACACGGGTCATCCAAAAGAACCATTTGCGTTGAAGAGATGTACAAATCCAGCTCTCACTTTGCATCATGTCGTCATGGGGTCGACAGGCGGGGGGCGGGAGGACGGCAGCTAGCAGCACTGAGAGGTAGCGTTCGACGGCGGCGTCCCATGCCGCTAAGGGGGGCACGCGCATGGAGAGGAAGGCGGACGACCATGGAAGTCAAAGGGCTCACTTCCCAATGAGCCTGCATAGTGTACAGCTTGCACGCTTCCCGGTGAGCCTGTGCATTCAAGGACAGCTTGCACTCCTCTCGGTCAGCCTATGCACCGGACTGCGCTCGCATGCCTCCCATTCAGTCAAGGTCAAGCAGCTGTCTGCAAGGCACCTCCTGCAGCCATTAAAACGAAGACATGTGGCGTTACGTGAATGGTTAAGAGAACGCACATGGTTTGAATTTATACAAACGTTTGAGATATTAAAGTGGTAGCTATTTTTTCAAAATGCCTTTGTTGGTTGTCATATTCAAGTGCGCCTTCTCTCAAAATGGACACAAAAAAATACCACAGCATGCCGGGTGCCATTCCATGATAGCATGCCAAGTTTCAGGAATTTCAGGCAAGTTTTGGATTTGCTAGAATTTAAAAACCAGGCATCTCAATGTTTTGCCGGCAATAAATGGTGCCCTCATGTTTTGAATTCATTCCCATTTCTTGCATGGGACCTAAGCATGCACCCAAGGACACATATTTGATTTTTCAACCAATTTATATGCACTGGAGCATGGGCATGTAGTTCAAATTTGAATTATGCACATAAATGCATTGAAAACTCAATTGATGCATAAAAATGTCCAAACGGACCCTGGTAAATCACAAAAATTGACACAACACTCCTGTTGTTCTATGTTGACACGAGAAATTTTTTGGAAGCAATAAGAGGCAATGGATATCGTTTCATCCCCAAAGGTGGGACATTCCGTACCGAAACCATCATGCTTGTTGTGAGAAGCTCTGGTTTGTGAGAAGCATATACCCAAACTTAACCCAAATGGGACAAAAAAATTACCACAGCATGTTGATGCCGCTCCATGAAAGCATGCCAAGTTTCATGAATTTCAGACGAGTTTTGGATTTACTAGAATTTAAAAACCAGACATCTCAATGTTTTGCCGGCAATAAACGGTGCCCTGGTGTTTGAAATTCATTCCCATTTCTTGCATGGGACCTAAGCATGCACCCAAGGACACAAATTTGATTTTTCAACCAATTTATATGCACTGGAGCATGTGCATGTAGTTCAAATTTGAATTATGCACATAAATGCGTTGAACACTTAGTTAATGCATAAAAATGTCCAAACAAACCCCGAAAAATCACAAAAATTGACACAACACTCCTGTTGTTCTATGTTGACATGAGAAAAAATTTGGAACCGCAATGGATATCGTTTCGTCCCCAAAGGTGGGACGTTCCCTACCGAAACCATCATGCTTGTTGTCAGAAGCTCTGGTTTGTGAGAAGCATAGACCCAAACCTGCCCTAAATGGGACAAAAAATTACCACAGCATGTTGATGCCGCTCCATGATAGCATGCCAAGTTTCATGAATTTCAGACGAGTTTTGGATATACTAGAATTTAAAAACCAGGCATCTCAATGTTTTTCGGCAATCAACGGTGCCCTGGTGTTTGAAATTCATTCCCATTTCTTGCATAGGACCTAAGCATGCACCCAAGGACACATATTTGATTTTTCAACCAATTTATATGCACTGAAGCTTGTGCACATAGTTCAAATTTGAATTATACACATAAATGCATTGAAAACTCAGTTAATGCATAGAAATGTCCAAACGAACCCCGAAAAATCACAAAAATTGACACAACACTCCTGTTGTTCTATGTTGACACGAGAAAAATTTTGGAAGCAATAAGAGGCAATGGATATCGTTTCGTCCCCAAAGGTGGGATGTTCCCTACCGAAACCATCATGCTTGTTGTGAGAAGCTCTGGTTTGTGAGAAGCATATACCCAAACCTGCCCCAAATGGGACAAAAAAATTACCACAACATGTTGATGCCGCTCCATGATAGCATGCCAAGTTTCATGAATTTCAGACGAGTTTTGGATTTACTAGAATTTAAAAACCATGTATCTCAATGTTTGCAGCCGAGTGACGTTGGCAGGGTGTTTGACATGCATTCTCATTTCTTGCATGGGACCTAAGGAGGCAACCAAGGACATAGATTTGAATTTTCAACTAATTTATATGCATTAGAGCATGTGCCTATAGTTCAAATTTGAATTATGCACATGAATGCACAGGAAGCTCGGTTAATGTATAAAAATGTCCAAGCGAACCCCGAAAAATCCCAAAAATTGACAGAACACTCTTGTTGTTCTATGTTGACACTAGGAAAAAAATTTGAAATCGACAAGAGGCAACAGATATCGTTTCGTCCAGAAAGGTGAAATATTCCCTACCGAGACCATCACACTTGTTGTGTGAGAAGCTCTGGTTTATGAGAAGCTTATACCCAAACCTGCCCCAAATGGGACAATTTTTTTACCACGGCATGTTGATGCCGCTCCATGATAGTATGCCAAGTTTCATGACTTTCGGGCGAATTTTGGATTTACTAGAATTACAAAAGCAAGTACGTCGACGTTTTCCGGGGGGCATGGCGCCGTGGTGTTCGAATTTCATCCCCATTTCTTGCATGGGAGATAAGCATAAACCCATGGACACATATATGATTTTACAACCCATGTTGGTGCACTGGAGCATGTGCATGTAGTTTAATATTGAATTGTGCACCGAAATGGCTAGAAAACCAATTTAATGTATAAAATGTTCAAACGAACCCTGAATAATTCCAATTCCTTTACGACACACATATAGTTGCATGTTCACTCCAGATAAAAGGTCTAGCAATTCAAACACCGCCCATTGCCACTGTGACCCCGTTTTGTAATTCAAATCAAGATGAAAAATCAAGTAGATCGCACACAGTTTATTATCACCAACCGTGTGAGATGCAGCACAAAATATCCTGGAGCACCATCGGTATATAGTACGCCTATGGCTTACGCAAGAAGGTGCGTTAGCTACAGTCCACAGCCGACGCCTCAAGCACACTAGCTCGTTCCCCAAATATCATTTCACTGTTCAATCATCGCGGGTGAAAGATGGGCATGTGGACCACGTCATGAGGGAAACTTCGGTGGACCTCTCCGGCGAGAGCGCGTGCTAACAAGGTGCATGAGCGCGGCTGCAATCTGCGACCGAGCGGCCATGGCAGCCCAAACGGCCGTTGTTGCTTCTCAAGTGGCGGCAGCGACATCTGGCTCGGGGATAACAACTGGCGAGAGCGGCACAGCAGATGTCTGTTCCGCAGCAGCGGCCTTAGCCCTGATGGAGGCCGCCCATGACCATGTCGAGGCCGCCCACGCCCAGCTCCTGGCGGTCACCGCACAAATTGAATGAAGCTTCTCTGACAATGGTCGGCAACCCACGGTCGAAGAGCTGGCAATCACCGAGAGTGTTCGAGCAACCGTCCATTCCTCCACCGCATACCTTGCGACGACGGAGCCCGTCCAAGCCTAGATCGCGTCCGCCCACGCCCAGCTCGTGGTGGCCTTTTCCAAAGAGATGGCAGAGGCAGATAGAGAGTTGCTTGTCGAGTATGGTGCGATGGATGCCATGGAACCCCTTCCCCAGGAGATCGTCGGGCGCGAGCTGGACATGAAGGCGGCGGCGGAGATCGACAAGCACCAGCCGTAGTACTACTCTTTGTTTTGTTTAATTAAGAGTGTCGGTATTTAATTTGTTAGAGTAATGTTTAGGTCAGCTAGCATTGTTTAATTGCTGAACTTGCTCGATTAAGAAGTTAGTCTCCTTTGTGTACCCAAATTATGCAATGACGTGGATGACCAGTGTAACCATGGAAATTCGAACCAAATTTTTTGACATTCAAACACATCACACACGGGTTAAGCTACCTGAATCGTTTGTGATGTTCGCACATCGTACACAGTTCTAAATAAGGGACCGTGTCTAATGACTTGCAGGCCAGTTTTTCACTGAAGCGATTCCAAATTTTTGGCTTCCGCGGAAATATCTACCTCCCCACCCCCTCCCCCTTACCAAAAGCCACATTTCCCCAGTTTCCGCCTTCCTTTCCAAGTTGAAACATTCACTCCTTGCTTGCAACACCGCCTCCTCGTGGGCGACCCTCCGTCATGCTGCTCGGCCTCGTCTATCCAGGCAGGTAATCCACACCCGAGCCCCATCCTCCTCCTCCTTCCACATCCCACATGCCACGACCGTTGGCACGAGCGCGACACCTTCCACCCAAATCACCGACCCCTCCACCAAATAAGCGCCGCCCTAAGCCATGGTGCATGCGGTACAGCCAAGATCTCAATGAGCATTTGGCAGCGGAGAAGCAAATCGCGGCCGCATGCGCGGATGAGGTCGCGATGGCTGCCATTCGTGCCGACCCCCAGATCTTGGAGGAGCACCTTGCCATTTGCTAGCTACACCGGTTAAGCATGCTCAATTTACCCGTTGTGTGTGCTGCTCCTACCTTTCCTTCACAAATTCTAGTGAATTGTGCTATCTAATTTTACCATGCAATATGTTGCTCTAGTGTATCTGTTCTACATGTCGTGCAGTGTCGTGCTCACTTATTAACTATTTTGTTAATTATTTGTCATCTTCAGTTAACTGTTTGGCTCAATTCTGCAAATGTGATGTTCAATTCTTCAGGCTGCAATTTTGTATTGTCTTCCATGTGAGAAATAAATCGAATTTATCTTTATAAAATACATGAGAAATGGATACAATTGCTATATTTCCAAGTTGTCAAGCATGCTTGGTTTGGTTATACATTGTGCAATGTGGTGCTTAGTTAATGTTTGGTTCATTTGTGTTGTGGCGTTTAGTTAAATGTTTGGTTCAATTCTGCAATGCGATGTTCAATAGTTGTGGGTGCATTCTGTTATTGTATGGCATGTGAGGAATAAATTGAATTTGGCTGTAGTAAATACTCAACCTGATGACTAACTACCTTATATGTGTTGCTGGAAAACAATGCGAAGCATTGAGGTTTACAATCGAGGTTAGCACGTGCATGGTCCGTTGTCTAATAGCACATTATTGTGCAATTGCAGGAACCATTCTAACATTTTGGTTTTTAACAATTTAGTCTTGCACATGTAGGTCCTGTTGTCAGAGGTTTTGACCCACTGTTTGACCCTTTTTGCATATGGGGAATGAGTTGTCCATGAATATCAATCAAATCAAGAAACTCAGAAATATTGTTAGGATAAATAAATTAGTGACAAAAAACAACAAGATCTTTGTCTACACAATGAAGAAGACATCACTTCACTACAAGATGGTATTAACTATTATACCTTGCCTTTTTTATTCCTTTGCCCCATTTCCAATATAGAGAAGATATTTATGCACATCCTTGTTTTCAGGCCTTTCCAAAGCAGTTCACTGATGATTACCTCTCAACCTACCTCTATGGTCAGGAGGCAAGGAAGGTTTTCATACAGCACCCACGGTTCAATATTGAAATGTTCCTGAAGAGGACGAAGGACAGACGGTCAATTATCCATGGGCACTGGCCTAAAGTTGCAAAGACCTTCAACATGAATGAAGGTTCAATATTCGCCTTCCGCTTCAGCAGTTTATGCATTTATCTATATACTGTCTATGATGCTAATTTTGAACGGTTCTACATGTTGCATGTGAAACTTGGTGCTGGTGCAGTTGTGTAACGGGGTAGCTGAGTGTTGAAGCTATATCATGTTGTACTCTGATGTATTTCAATTATGAAATTCTGCTTCCTTAATATGGAAATGAAATATATGATGTGCTTAATATGAATGTCAATTAGATTAATAAATGGATTGTCAATAATAGGGCAATTAGCCTACTAATGGCGAATTAGCCTGCTAATTGGGTTTTGATATTGCAAATGATTGTTGAAAACATACCGTGGGCGATGACCTCAGGCAACGCACACAGTTTCTAGGAATAAACCGTGTTGGATCAATGAACAATCACACACGACTTTCCCTTGAAAACTGTTTGCGTTAGGCCACCTTGCGCAAACGTTTACCACATAAAAATTGTGTGTGATGGACAGCCTTTGCCACACAGTTTCTTGTACGGACCGTGTAAACACATTCAATAGCGCAAACGATTTAACGAGAAAAATTGTGTGTGATGTACCTATGAACGGAAATGTTTTCCTTGGAGCGACTGTGTGGGATGTACATAGATACGTCTCCAACGTATCTATAATTTTTTATTGTTCCGTGCTATTATATTATCTGTTTTGGATGTTAATGGGCTTTATTTTACACTTTTATATTATTTTTGGGACTAACCTACTAACCCAAGGTCCACTGCAAATTGATGTTTTTTTGCATATTTCAGTGTTTCGCAGAAAAGGAATATCAAACGGAATCCAAACGAAATAAAACCTTCGGGAGAGTTATTTTTGGAACAAACGTGATCCAGAGGACTTGGAGTGGACCTCAAGCAACCAACAAGGAGGCCACGAGGCAGGGGGCACGCCTACCCTCCTGAGCGCGCCCTCCCCCCTCGAGGACCCCTCATAGCTCCACCGACCTACTTATTCCTCCTATATATATTCATATACCCCGAAAACATCCATGAGCACCACGAAACCCTATTTCCACTGCCGCAACCTTCTGTATCCAATAGATCCCATCTTGGGGCCTTTCCGGAGCTCCGTTAGAGGGGGCATCGATCACGGAGGGCCTCTACATCAACTCCATGGCCCCTCCAATGATGTGTGAGTAGTTTACTTCAGACCTTCGGGTACATAGCTATTAGCTAGATGGCTTCTTCTCTCTCTTTGAATCTCAATACAAAGTTCTCCTCGATCTTCTTGGAGATCGATTCGATGTAACTCTTTTTGCAACGTGTTTGTCAAGATCCGTTGAATTGTGGGTTTATGATCAAGTCTATCTATGAACAATATTTGATTCTTCTCTGAAATCTTTTATGTATGATTGGTTATCTTTGCAAGTCTCTATGAATTATCAGTTTGGTTTGGCCTACTAGATTGACCTTTCTTGCAATGGGAGAAGTGCTTAGCTTTGGGTTCACTCTTGCGGTGCTCGATCCCAGTGACAAAACGGGAAACGACACATATTGTATTGTTGCCATTGAGGATAAAAAGATGGGGTTTATATCATATTGCTTGAGTTTATCCTGTCGATGTTCTGGGAACGGGGGTCCCCAGACTTGCCTGCCTGCGGCCTGCGGCGTGGCTCGAGGAGGGGCCCAGCACGGCCCATCTTCATCAACACAGACCCAAGACCCTTGCGAGGGGTCAAGCCTCGCGGGGCGGACGACACAGAGCTTCCTCAGGCACGGCCTCATCAGGCTGGCTCGCAAGGAGGCGGAGAGATCAAGGCGGGGTACCTCACGAGGTGCCCGTGACGCACGCCATGACGACCAAAGGCGCTAGGCGGGCGCCAGCCCGCGCAGTGTCCTCCTTTCCTCTTTGGTGCAAAGGGAGCAAGCGCAGGTGAGAGCATCAAGCAAAGGCACCCGTTTCGGTGCAATGAGACCAAGACCAGTCCAACGGCAGGGAGGAAGTCATTGTGGAGCCCAAGCCAGCGTCACCACCAGAGCCTTTGGTAGGCGAGGACCAACTTTAGTCAGGATAAGTGTACCAGATGTTCCCCTTCAAAATGGCCAATTGTTGGCGCCCTTCCCGCTCAATTTTTGGGAAGAGGCCCAGGGCCTTTGCCTATAAATAGGACTAGCCACCCCCAGGGTAGGAAGGGGGACCGAAATCGGAGAGAGAATCGAAAAGAGAGAGAGAGAAGGGTGACTGAACTCCTCCTAGCAGTTCATCGCCCCAGCCAAGAACAGACCATCGCGAGTCTGTTCTTCCTTGTATTGCTCATCATCATTAGCCCAAGAGGCAATCCACCACACCACACACTGGAGTAGGGTATTACACCACAACGGTGGCCCGAACCAGTATAAACCCTGTGTCTCTTGTGCTGTTCTTTCCATAGCTTAGATCTTAGCGAGGCGGAGGGGTGCAGGTAGGTAGAAGGCGAAATCTCCGCGCGCACCCTAGTATTCGAACCTCGAGGGTCTGCCGGAACCCGAAATCCGACATTTGGCGCGCCAGGTAGGGGTGCACCGGAGTTCTCCCTTCCGCCACCGCCACGACCTGCCTCGCGATGAGTAGCGCATCGCCTGCTCCGGCCGCCGGCGCCAGCACGGGGGCCAGGGGGCTTCGAGCCCTGGCCCCAGTCCTGCAACGGGTACGGTGGCCGGACAAGTTCAAGCCAATGACGCCGCCGTGCTACAGCGGCGCGACTGATCCGCTGGCCTTCTTGCTGGCGTACGAGGAGGCCATCCTCAAAGTTGGAGGTGACGATAGGGTCATGGCCAACTGGCTCCCCACGGCCCTCACCGGCGCTCCGCGCGCATGGCTGCTCCACCTGTCGGCAGCCTCCGTGGCCTCTTGGCAAGAGCTCCGCAGCCTCTTCCCTGCCCACCACGCTACACCAACACCCCCGGTCGTCGCGGCCCTCCTGGGCGGCTCGCAGGTGTCGTGATTCTAACTCTGACAGTGATGTAGGGGGGTAAGTATGGAGAGGCGAGGTCTTAGATATGGAGAGGTTGTAAGGACGCAAGGTTTACGAGTTCAGGCCCTTCTCGGAAGAAGTAAAAGCCCTACGTCTCGGAGCCCAGAGGCAGTCGACTGTATTATGTGTGTATGAGTTACAGAGGTGCGAACCCTTGTCTCGGAGGAGGGGGTGGCTTATATAGAGTGCGCCAGGACCCCGGCCAGCCCACGGTACGAAGGGTTCAATGTACATTAAGGTAGGGCGTTACTAATAACGCTAGTAATAAAGTGCTATGATGACCATAAAAGCTACTTAATGACCGACCGTTAGCGTGCGGAGTGACTTTAGGTCTCCTGGCCGTCGAGTGGTTGGATCTTGGTCGAGTAATTGCTTCTTGGTCGAATGTCTTCGAGTCTGTCGAGTGGAACACCTCCAAGTCGATTGAAAGGTGATTTATTCTAGAGGTGTCCTTGGGTAGGGCAGTTAGGACAGGTCCGTGACCCTACCCTAGGTACATAGCTTCATCATTAGCCCCCGAATGGATCGAGGTTTGAGTGGGGAAGGAGTTGAGGACTTCTCCGCCTTGTTTTCTATGCCGTGAGCATATCTTGTTTCGGATCAACGGACCTGAGTGATGACAGCAACTCCCTTTTCAGTCGCCTTGATCCATTCTTAATTCTTCACCGAGTGAGTTTCCTTACTTGTAAGGCTTCGGGTGACGATGCAGAGGAGATCTTTGGTCTGACAAGTTATTTGCTGCCCACGGATTTAGTGGGATCCGAATTTTGGGAAGCGCGCGGGACGGGGGAGGCCGCAGTAATCGGACGAGATAGAGTGGAGCTGCCTCGATCCCCACGCCACCTTTTTCGCCACGTATAGCTCGTGCGGTCGTTACGGGTTTTGACAGAGCCATCTGGGCCTACCTGTCAGCCACTCGGAAGCGGCCTCATATAAGGCGTTGGACCGGAGTCTCCCGAATAGTGCACCCCATTATCTCTTCTCCTCCTCACGCCTCTTCTTTGCGCTTGCTCTCACTCCAGCGCCACCGCGCCACACGCGTCTTGTCGGCGACAATGGTGAAGGAGAAGACAGCGGCTCCGGAGCGGGCAAAGAAGGCGACGGCGAGGTCAAAGGGGAAGGCGACGAGTCGGGCGGATCTTCCTCGCGGACTGGCCTGCCGAAGGGTTGGATCCAGGGCGACTGGATCCACTCGAGGATCTCCCAAGAAGACCTCGACGACCTGGTCGAGGGAGGGCTGATCCCCTATGACTCGGCGCGGCTTTCGGGGAAGGAATCCGAGCCGCAACCCTGGGAGGGTGAGCGCGTTCTTCTTGCCACCCACGTCGACCGTGGGTTTTCCTTGCCTTCTCATCCTTTCTTCCGAGGGTTTCTGAACTTCTTTGGGGCTCAACTCCACCATTTTACCCCCAACTCAATCGTTTATCTTGCCGCGTTCATTTCCTTGTGTGAGAACTTCTTGGGTTGTCGACCTCACTAGGGTCTTTTCAAGCATATTTTCACTTGTCGCTCCCAGACAGTGAAAAAGGCTAATCCGAGTGACGAGAGGACCCAAGTGATCCAGATGTGTGGGGGTCTTGGCATCCAGACGAGGGGGAAAAGCTCCTTTCCGGCCATCATTCTTCCCGATTCAGTTCGCGGATGGCAGTCGACCTGGTTCTATTGCAAAGACCAGTCAACGCCAGGGCAATCGAGTGGCCTCCCTCCCTTTACCATGGACCGAGTGGAAAAACCCTCCCCTTTGAAGGTGCTCCCGGAGGAGAAGGCGCACGTGAAGGTGTTAGTCAACTGAGTGGTCCAGCTCATTCGTGACGGGGTCACTGATCTCTTGGAGGTATTCCTTCAGCGGCGCATCCAGCCTCTCCAAGCCCGAGACCACCCGATGTGAATGTATTCGGGTCTAGAAGACTCCACTTGGATCTACCCGGAGGAGGTCGATGACGACACGCTGGAGAAGTGGCTGTCGAGCATTACCAGGATCAAGGACAATCCCAGAGGAGCCAGGAGAGTTCCCCCATTCAACCAGTCGCGTGCACCAGAGCAGGTCTGATTCTGAGTTTTTGCTTGTAATACGAATTCACTTGCGCAGCTGTCTGTATTGCATCGACTGACTTTGTTCTCCCTGCTTTCTTTCAGGCCATTACTGAAATGTATTCGATGCCCAACGGGGAGCAAGAGCAAGCTCTGGAAGGCGAGGCAAGTGGTGGCGAAAGTGGCGAGTGGACTTCTGATGGTGAAGAGGATGGTGGAAGTGACGACTCAAGTGATGGGGAAGAAGTCGAGTCGCCTCCTTGCATAGAGAGACGATCCAAGCTTGACCAAGAACGACCGAGTGCCCGCGACAAGGCAACTGCTCAGGCTGGCTAGTCTTCGAAGCGTCCTCGGGTCTCTTCACCAACCCCGACTGAGAAGGCGCCAAAGCACCCCAAAGTTGCGGAGTCGAAGACTCGGAAGGCGCTGCCAAAGATCAAGATCGATATCCCTGTCGCCTCCGCGTGAGTGTCTCTCCTTGTATTCACTCGATGCTCTGCGCTGTTTGTTTTTCTTGTTTTAACTGGACGAACTTTGGAATTGTTAGCGCTGCCACTTCCGGGACCTCAGCTTACAGGGATGATGATGAGGTGATGGAGGTTGCGGTCACTTCTAATCCAGGTATGATTTCCGCCATACTATCTTTCTTTGGTCGATTCAACTACGTCGTGCATCATTGGGTGACGTGATTTTGGCAATTTGAACTTTGCACAGCTCCCAACATTATTGACCTCCCTGATGATGATGAAGAGCCCGAGAGGTCTTTGACGAGGAAGAGTAGGCGAGCTCCTGCAAGTGAGGCGCTACAGTCGACGCCGAGGGTGGAACCAGTTATTCAGGACACTGGTGACGTCAATCGGGGTTCTGTTACCTTCACGGAGCCCCTGTCGAGTGCCTTGCCTTCTTCTTCGACTGCTCAGGCCCCTGTCGACCCGCCTTCAGTTTTTGCAACCCATCATGTCCCAGAGGACGAGGTGAATGCTGCTAGGGAAGCCATACGCCAGGCGGGCATTATGATGGAGAAGATGAAGATGGTGCGGGACGCCAGCCAAGCCGCCTATGATGCCAGGTTAGTCGGCTTATCTGAAGATTCTTTCCAAAAATCTTTGCGTCTGTACACCCAGTGGGTGCGTCGATTGAAGTTTTGGACTAGTGGAGACTACGGTGGACTGCTGGCAGTCGACTGTAGTCTTTGTATTTTGCCGAATGTATAAACCAAACTGGTAGTTTGTCTCTTCCACTCGACTTCGGCGGGCCGGTCGAGTGGGATCAGAACTGGTGGGGGCACACTAAGTGCACCCACTGGGTGTAGTCCCCGAGACTATGGTGGACTGCTGGCAGTCGACTGTAGTCTGAGTTCTACTTTCTTTCTCTCTTTTTTTTGAACTCGACTTCGGCGGGCCGGTCGAGTGGGATCAGAACCGGTGGGGGCACGCTAAGTGCACCCACTGGGTGTAGTCCCCGAGACTATGGTGGACTACTGGCAGTCGACCGTAGTCTTAGTATTTATTGCCTTTGTTGTTTTTTTGCTGTAATGATAACTTCTCCCCTTTGATTTCAGAAATCTTGCGATCTTGGAGCTCGCTTTGCTGACTTGGAGAAGCAGCAGATTCAACTGAACCTTGATCTGGAGCTGGCCAGGACAGAGCTGCAAAAGGTCAAAGATGGCACCGCGGGTAAGACGATTTTGTCGACTGGTTAGTTTTTAGGCTTGAGTACCCTTCTGCTATTTCCGAATCAATCATCATTTCTTTGCAGAAAAACTGAGAGAAGCTCTGGTGAAGAAGGATCAGGACTTGGCTGCTGCCCGTAAGGAGGCTGACGACAAGACCGCTCTGGCCGAACAGAAGCTGGCTTCGGTCGGCCAGTTAGAAGAAGAGAATACCAGGCTGAAGACCGCTCTTAATGAAGCAAACAGGGAGTGTACACGTTGGAAGAAGGATAACCTCAACCTGAACGAAAAGATGGAAGGCATCACTCGCAGGAGGGACGATCTGGAGAGCTACTTGAGGAGCCTCGCCAAGAAGTTGTACATCAAGCTTGAAGGTGCACAATCAGTTCCGACTGGTGTGTTTTTTTGTGTCAACTTAGTGTATGAAAATTGACTTATCCTTGGATCGTGAATGCAGAGTTTTGCCAGAACTTTGAAGAGGAGACTGGGCAGATCGAACCAGGTTTGGATCCAATCAACTCTCCCGTGAAAGATGAAACCGCCATGAATCTGCTCCGACTGGAATCTCGCATCGACGGTGCCGTGGACTACTTGGCTCGACTGAAGGTCGCCATGTCACGGATCGACCCGGCACTTTGGCCAGAGGCTACGCTCCAAAACGATCTCGAGTCTTTGATGACTCGACTTAGCGGAATCCCTGACCGAGTGCAGGAGTGGAAGAATTCTTCTGCTCGGTGTGGCGCTGATGTGGCTTTGTCCTTGGTTCGTGTCCACTGCAAGGAGGTGCGACAAGACAAGCTGGCGGCAATCAAGGTTGCCAACACCTATAAGCATGACTTCCGAACCTTTATGTAGACTTTCATCGCTGCAGCCACTCGGATAGCCGACGGCATCGACCTAGATGAGTTCGTCGAGCCTGCCAGCCCTCCTCCCGCGAAGTGAACAAACTCTTATGTCCCACCTTAAATTTGCCTCGGAATGCCGAGTGGTTTTTGTAACCGTAAAACTTTTTCGGGCTGCATGCCCGAGTACTTCGATCTGTGGTCTGGAACCTTTAGAATTTATCTGAACTTGGTTTACCGTTGAATATCTTTATGAATCTCCTGCTGAGTGAACCCATTCTTTGTTCGAGACAACTTTTGCACTCGCAGCGCAGTTCCGAAGGAGAGGGAAGCAGTCGGCCCATGTCTTGTATTTGTGGCGAAGCTCTCCAGGAGAAGGTGGCAGTCGACCCGCCCCTCGTCGTCCTTGAGGATTGAGATGTGTTTCGTACTTAGGCGAGTACTGGACTGCAACTAAGCCCCCGAGTGGGAGGATCGCTCTCCACTCGGTAGGATTTTTTTTCAAACTTAGGCGAGTGCCAGACTGCAGCTAAGTCTCCTAGTGAGAGAACCTAGGCGGGTACTGGACTGCAGCTAAGCCCCCGAGTGGGAGGATTGCTCTCCACTCGGTAGGATTTTTTTCGAACTTAGGCGAGTGCCTGACTGCAGCTAAGTGTCTAAGTGGGAGGACTTAGGCGAGTACTGGACAGCAGCTAAGCCCCCGAGTGGGAGGATTGCTCTCCACTCGGTAGGATTTTTTCAAACTTA
>NC_041390.1:129441096-129539363 GCF_002162155.2 Triticum dicoccoides | reverse complement strand
CTGACTGCAGCTAATTCTTCTAGTGAGAGGACTTAGGCGAGTATTGGACTGCAGCTAAGCCCCCGAGTGGGAGGATTGCTCTCCACTCGGTAGGATTTTTTTCAAACTTAGGCGAGTACTGGACTGCAGCTAAGCCCCTGAGTGGGAGGTCTGCTATCCACTCGGTAGGATTTTTTCAAACTTAGGCGAGTACTGGACTGCAGCTAAGCCCCCGAGTGGGAGGTCTGCTCTCCACTCGGTAGGATTTTTTCAAACTTAGGCGAGTACTGGACTGCAGCTAAGCCCCCCGAGTGGGAGGTCTGCTCACCACTCGGTAGGATTTTTAAATACTTAGGCAAGCACTGGGCTGCAGCTAAACCTCCGAGTGGGAGGTTTGCTCTCCACTCGGTAGGATTTTTAAACAGTTAGGCGAGCACTGGGCTGCAGCTAAGCCTCCGAGTGGGAGTCTGGCTCACCACTCGGTAGGATTTTAAAACACTTAGGCGAGCACTGGGCTGTAGCTAAGCCTCCGAGTGGGAGTCTGGCTCACCACTCGGTAGGATTTTTAAACACTTAGGCGAGCACTGAGCTGCAGCTAAGCCTCCGAGTGGGAGTCTGGCTCGCCACTCGGTAGGATTTTTTTTTTACAAACTTAGGCGAAACGGATTCGCAGCTAAGCCACCCACTGGGGGATTTCACACGCAAACAAAAGCAACAACAATTATAGGAAAATTTGTAACACTCTTGTCTTTGATAAATAGACTATAGAAGTTTTTCTTATTAAATCTCATCCGAGTGAGAATTCAAGTGTGAAAGGGGTGGAGCAGTTCTGCATTCCAAGTTCGTGGCTCATCGATCTGGCGATCGACATTGTAAAGGTGATACGCTCCATTGTGGAGGACTCTGGTGACGATGAAGGGACCTTCCCAAGTAGGAGCGAGCTTGTGTGGTTTCTGTTGATCCACTCGGAGGACCAAATCTCCTTCTTGGAAGGCTCGACTCTTCACATTTCTGGCATGGAACCGATGCAAGTCTTGCTGATAAATGGTCGATCGGATCATAGCCATTTCTCTTTCTTCTTCCAGGAGGTCGACTGCGTCTTGCCGGGCTTGTTCTGCTTCATCTTCGGTATAAAGCTCGACTCGGGGTGCATTGTGAAGTAGATCACTTGGCAGGACTGCTTCCGCTCCGTAAACCAGAAAGAACGGAGTTCTTCCAATCGACCGATTCGGGGTAGTCCTCAATCCCCACAGAACCGACGGAAGCTCGTCGACCCAAGCGACTGCTGCGTGCTTGAGATCACGCATCAGCCGAGGCTTTAGTCCTTTGAGAATCAGACCATTTTCCCTTTCTGCTTGTCCATTCGACTGGGGGTGGGCGACCGATGCATAGTCGACTCGTGTGCCTTGAGAGGCGCAAAAAGCTCTGAACTTGTCTAAATCAAAGTTTGACCCATTATCGGTGATGATGCTATGCGGGACTCCATATCTGAATGTTAACTCTCTGATGAAACTGATAGCAGTGCAAGCATCAAGATTCTTGATAGGCTTAGCTTCAATCCATTTGGTAAACTTGTCGACTGCCACAAGCACATGTGTGAAACCGCTCCTGCCTATTCTCAATGGGCCAACCATGTCCAGTCCCCAAACAGCGAAGGGCCAGACGAGTGGAATGGTCTTTAGGGCTAATGCAGGCTTGTGCGACATGTTGGAGTAGAACTAGCACCCTTCACACTTGTCGACTATCTCTTTTGCCATTTCATTCGCTCTTGGCCAGTAAAATCCCGCTCGGTATGCTTTAGCCACAATGGTCCGAGAGGACGCATGATGACGACAGGTCCCCGAGTGGATATCATCAAGGATTATCTGACCTTCTTCTGGTGTTATACACTTCTGACCGACTCCAGTCGCGCTTTCTCTATACAACTGTCCCTTTATGACTGTAAAGGCCTTGGATCGACGGACGATCTGTCGAGCCTCTTCTTCGTCCTCCGGGAGTTCCTTTCTCAGTATATACGCGATGTACGGTATCATCCAGTCAGGGGTGATTGCCAAAACTTCCATGATTAGGTCGAGCACTGCCGGAATTTCAACTTCAGTCGGATCTGTGGTACTCTTTGGCTGCGGGGCTTCATCTGTAAAAGGATCTTCTTGGACTGATGGCGAGTGGATGTGTTCCAAAAACACATTGCTGGGGATGGCTTCTCTCTTAGAGCCTATCTTTGCCAAATCATCAGCCGCTTGATTTTTCAGTCGGGGGATGTGATGAAGCTCTAACCCCTCGAATTTCTTCTCTAACTTTCTCGCTGCATTGCAATAACCAGTCATAGCTGGACTTCTGACGTCCCATTCTTTCATCACTTGATTAACCACCAAATCTGAGTCGCCATAGACCATGAGGCGACGTACGCCGAGTGAAATGGCCATGCCCAACCCATACAAAAGTGCTTCATATTCTGCTTCATTATTGGAGGAATCAAAGTGAATCTGGAGAACATATCTGAGCTTATCTCCTCGGAGGGAAACCAATACTACCCCAGCACCGGAACCATTCAGCATCTTAGATCCATCGAAGAACATGGTCCAGTGCTCCGAGTGAACTTGAGTCGGAAGTTGCTATTCGATCCGCTCAGCGACGAAATCTGCAATTGCTTGGGACTTGATAGCTTTATTTGCCTCAAACTTGATATCTAGGGGAATAAGTTCAATCACCCATTTGGCCAATCGACCAGTTGCATCTCTGTTGTGCAAAATCTCTGATAGTGGAGCGTCGCTGACGACTGTAATGGAATGATCAGAGAAGTAATGTGCAACCTTCTTCGTGGTCATATAAATCCCATAAACAAGCTTTTGGTAATGAGGATATCTTTGCTTGAAGGATTCAAAACTTCAGAAACATAATATACTGGGCGCTGAACTTTGAAGGCCTTTCCTTCTTCTTCCCGCTCGACCATAAGTATTGTACTGACAACTTGTCATGTGGCTGCAATGTAAATCAGCAAAGGCTCCTTGCTGATTGGGGCAGCAAGCACCGGCTGGGTGGAGAGCAGAGCTTTGAGCTCTGTAAACGCTGCATCAGCTTCTGGAGTCCACTCGAACTTGTCGAACTTCTTCATCAGTTGGTAAAGAGGCAATGCCTTTTCACCGAGGCGAGAGATGAATCAACTTAAAGCGGCCAAGCATCCTGTAAGCTTCTGGACGTCATGCACATGCACAGGACGTTTCATCCGGAGTATAGTACCAATTTTTTCAGGATTGGCATCGATTCCCCGTTTGGAAATGAGAAAATCGAGTAACTTTCCACCTGGAACTCCGAACGTGCACTTTGACGGATTGAGCTTGATATCATACCTCCTGAGGTTGGCAAAGGTTTCAGCAAGGTCAGTCAGCAGGTCGGAACCCTTCCGTGACTTGACCACAATATCATCCATGTATGCCTCCACATTCCGACTAATTTGAGTGAGCAAACACTTCTGAATCATCCTCATGAACGTGGCTCCGGCATTCTTGAGGCCGAACGGCATGGTGACATAACAGAAGCACCCGAATGGAGTGATGAAAGCTGTTTTGATCTCGTCAGGCCCGTACAGACGGATCTGATGGTACCCGGAATAGGCGTCTAGGAAAGACAAACGCTCACATCCTGCAGTCGAGTCGACTATCTGGTCGATGCGGGGGAGAGGAAAATGATCTTTCGGGCAGGCCCGATTGATATGCTTGAAATCAATGCACATGCGAAGTGACTTGTCCTTCTTGGGGACCATGACAACATTGGCGAGCCACTCGGAGTGGTAAATTTCTCGGATGAACTCCGCTGCTAAGAGCCGAGCCACCTCCTCGCCAATGGCCTTCCTCTTCTGGATGGCGGACCGTCGAAGATGTCCTTTCACAGGTTTAAATTTTGGGTCGACTCGTAGACGGTGCTCAGCCAGCCCCCTGGGAACTCCAGGCATGTCAGCAGGCTTCCATGCGAAGATGTCCCAGTTCTCACGGAGGAACTGGATGAGCGCTTCTTCCTATTTGGAGTCAACCGTCATTGAGATGTGAGTCAGAGCAATGTTTGGATCGGTCGGGTGAATGTGAACTGCCTTCGTTTCACCGGACGACTGAAAAGCTGATTCTGAAGCAGGCTTCTTAGCTCATAGCAACTCACTCGGATCTGCAGTCTTCTGATACTCTTGCAGCTCGACCACCGCCATCTGAGCATCAGCAATCTTTGAGCCTTTCTGAAAACACTCTTCTGCTTTCTTCCGATTGCCTGTAACAGTGATCGCACCTTTGGGACCAGGAATCTTCAATTTGAGATAAACATAACATGGTCGAGCCATGAAGCGTGCATAAGCTGGCCTGCCCAAAATAGCGTGATAAGCACTTTGGAAATCCACAACTTCGAATGTCAACTTTTCCTTGCGGTAATTCTTGGAATCACCGAAAACCACATCAAGAGTAATTTGGCCGAGTGACTCGGCTTTCTTCCCAGGAATAACTCCATGGAAACTCATGTTACTGGTGCTGAGCTTGGACATCGGAATGCCCGTCCCTTTCAATGTTTCTACATATTGTATGTTCAAACCGCTGCCTCCATCCATCAGGACTTTGGTCAGTCGAGTGCCTTCGACAACTGGGTCGACCACCAGAGCTTGCCTCCCAGGGGTGGCAATGTGCGTAGGGTGATCAGACTGGTCGAATGTGATGGCAGTCTGGGACCACTTCAGATAATTGGGTGTTGCTGGAGCAACCATATTTACCTCACAGTTAATAACCTTCAGTCGACTTTTGCTCTCAACATCAGCAAAAATCATCAGGGTGGAATTGACCTGGGGGTACCCATCGTCACTATCTTCCTTGTCCTCAACTTTGTCCGACCCCTTTTCCTTATCTTTGGACTGCTTGCCCTGAAACTGCTGGATTAGAAGCCGACACTGTCGAGTGGTATGCTTTGGGTAAATGAGTTTACCCTCTTCATCTTTCTTGGTGTGGATGTGACACGGTAGATCCAAAACATCATTTCCATCTTGGTCTTTAACTTTCTTGGGGTTCCAAGGTCCTTTGGGTTTTCCTTAAATTTTCCCTGGGTTACGGCCAGGGCCTCCCCAGGAGCGGCTGGCTCGGCTTTCCGCTTCTGTTTCCGACTGGAATTTCCTCCGGTTTCCTGGGCGACTGCTTTATGCTTGCCACTCCGGAGTCGATCCTCATCTTCACCATTAGCGTATTTGGTGGCAATCTCCATCATCCGATTCAGAGACATCTCTCCGGTTCGACCGAACTTCAGATTCAATTCTTTGTACTTAACGCCTTCTTTAAAGGCACAAACTGCTTGATGTTCTGGTACATTTTCAACTGTGTGATGCAATGTGATCCACCTCTGGATGTGATCCCTCAGAGTTTCATTCGGTTTCTGCACACAAGACGACAATTCCGTAAGGCCTGCAGGTCGCTTTCATGTTCCTTCAAATGTGGTGACAAACACTCGGGAGAGATCCTCCCAAGTGTAAATGCTGCTAGGTGCTAACTGATTTAGCCATGCTCTGGCCAAGCCTTCTAACATGAGAGGTAGGTGCTTCATGGCTACCTCATCATTCCCACTGCCAATCTGGACAGCCACTCGGATAGCCGACGTCGATCATCACGATCGAATCGGTGATCATACTGCTCATTCCTTCTGTACTGATCACGCCGTTCTCCACATCCCTCACGCCTTGAAGGCGATCTTGGATTGTGAGCCGACTGGAGTGTATCCGCTGCAACGGATCGACTGTGGATCCTGTCCCGCGACTGAGAAACAGCGGAATTCTGGTCTCCCGCTGCCGGGAGCAACGCTCTGATTTGCAACAAGCCTCTGCCAGCCTCTGACTGGGAGGGCTGAATCGACTCTGCTATACGGGCCGCAGCCGCCAAATTCTGAATCGGAGTACGATATACCTGCGGGGGCGGAAAGAGTTGACATCGACTGGATTCTGGAGCCCGTTGACGCGCTCGCTCGTTGAGTATTCGCTAGAGATTCTCCAGTCGAGTGCGCTCGGCCAAGTTAGCCAAGCGCACGTCCTCCAAGGCTCGGGCCTCGGGGGTTTCTCCAACGATAGGAGTGTGGAGTGCATCCATGTTCCAGCGGCGAAGTTCCTCCCGCTGCAACGACGTGAGAGGCTCGGGGAGATACTCCTCGTGAGGATGCGACGTGTCGCCCCCATCCGCGCCTCCGTCAGCGCGGGGGAAACCGGGAGGACTGTGTGGCCCATCGATCACCAGAACCTCTGCAGCTGGGTCACTGCTGTCGCATTCGGATGCGGTCTCTACGGAGCCAGACGACAGGTCGAACAGGCCGTGGAGGGATTCGTCGGGTTCGATTGCCGCGACTTGTGGGGTGGCCGACTGGCGGGCCACCGCATGCCTCACCCACCTCTGAAGCCTCGACCGACTGGAGCGCTTGTGCTGGCGAGAAACATGGCGGGGAGATGCCACGAGAGCCGACCGATACTGGGTCGACGGCTGCCGCAGGAGGACACCACGGACGCATGTGCGAAAGTGCGTCGCCCCGCGGACAAGGAGCGCGTCGACGTCGAGTGGAGCCTCCTGAAGCCAAGCGGAGTCGTCGGCGATGAACGTGAGCGCGCCGAGACGGATCTCGCGGCCCTCCACCAAAGCTCCGCTCGAAACTATGATCAAGGAGATCGGAAAAAATCGCAACTTCTCAAACTAGGCGCTAAGACTCCTCGCCCCACGGTGGGCGCCAACTGTCGTGGTTCTAACTCTGACAGTGATGTAGGGGGGTAAGTATGGAGAGGCGAGGTCTTAGCTATGGAGAGGTTGTAAGGATGCAAGGTTTACGAGTTCAGGCCCTTCTCGGAAGAAGTAAAAGCCCTACGTCTCGGAGCCCGAAGGCGGTCGACTGGATTATGTGTGTATGAGTTACAGAGGTGCGAACCCTTGTCTCGGAGGAGGGGGTGGCTTATATAGAGTGCGCCAGGACCCCGGCCAGCCCACGTTACGAAGGGTTCAATGTACATTAAGGTAGGGCGTTACTGATAACGCTAGTAATAAAGTGCTATGATGACCATAAAAGCTACTTAATGACCGACCGTTAGCGTGCGGAGTGACTTTAGGTCTCCTGGCCGTCGAGTGGTTGGATCTTGGTCGAGTAATTGCTTCTTGGTCGAATGTCTTCGAGTCTGTCGAGTGGAACACCTCCAAGTCGATTGAAAGGTGATTTATTCTAGAGGTGTCCTTGGGTAGGGCAGTTAGGACAGGTCCGTGACCCTACCCTAGGTACATAGCTTCATCAGCAGGCGCCGCCTACAAGTTACCACGCCAAGTCGTTCATCCGTCGGGTCAGTGCCGCTTCCATGCGGCAGGGGGCACTCCCGGACCGGGCGGCGCCCAAGGCCGGCCTGACCTTCAGCTCAGAGGACCATCCCTCCAACTCGGCCTGCTCGGGTGCGCTCCCCATGCTGTGCACCCCCACCATCTGCCAGGTGGTCGTCACCAGAACTCTCATCGATGGCGGTGCGGGACTCAGTGTGCTCTCGGTTGAGGCCTTCAACCTCCTCTACATACCCCTGGAACGGCTGCAACCCAGCCGGCCCTTCTCAGGCGTTGGGGGCGGATCATCTAGCTCCTTGGGACAGATCCGGCTCCCAGTAACCTTCGGGACCTACAACAACTTCCGCACGGAGCTGGTCGACTTCGACATCGCCCCCATCGGCCTCCCCTACAATGCCATCCTCGGCTACTCAGCGTTGGCCCAGTTCATGGTCGCGACGCACCCGGCGTACAACCTCATGAAGATGCCCGGGAGCAGTGGTGTCCTCACCGTGCACAGGGACACCGAAGACGCGCTGCGAGTGCTCAAGCTCGCCTTCAAGACGACGGCGTCGGCACAGCCCACTGACTCGGAGACCCCCGAACCCAAGGGGGATGCACCCGCCAAGAAGAAACAGTTGTTCACCCAAGACAAGGCAGAAACCAAGCTGATACCCGTCGATGAGGATGGGTCCACCCATGCCACTTTCACCATAGGCGCCAACCTCGAGCCCGAGCAGGAGGAGGCCCTGGTCAGGTTCCTACACGCAAACAAGAAGGTATTCGCTTGGGAGCCTGACCAGTTAGCGGGGATCCCTGGGAGCATAATCGAGCATCACCTCAACGTGTGCCCCAACGTGCGCCCTATGAAGCAGAAGGCAAGGTGGCAGTCCATAGAAAAGCAGGCCTTCATCGTCCAAGAGACCCGCAAACTAGAAGCTGCTGGTGTCATTCGCGAGGTCCGATCCCCGGATTGGTTAGCCAACCCTGTCATTGTACCAAAGAAGGGAGGGAAGGAGCGCATGTGTGTCGACTTCACCAACCTCAACAAGGCATGCCCGCAAGATCCGTTCCCGCTCCCCCGCATCGACCAGATCATCGATTCCACCGCAGAATGCGACCTGCTATGCTTCTTGGATGCCTTCTCTGGGTATCACCAGATCAAGATGGCGGTAGAAAAAGTCAAAAAGACAGCCTTCCTAACCCCGTGTGGGGTGTACTGCTACACGTGCATGCCATTCGGGCTGCGTAACGCAGGGGCGACCTTTCAGCGGCTGATGCACATCACCTTGGGCCCGCAGCTCGGGAAGAATGTTGAGGCTTACGTCGATGACATTGTGGTGAAGTCTCGGGAGGCCAGGACCCTGATACAAGACCTGGAGGAAACCTTCGTGAGCCTCAACGCAGTGAACCTGTGGCTCAACCCAGAGAAGTGTGTGTTCGGAGTCCCCTCGGGCAAGCTCTTGGGTTTCCTCGTGTCCCATCAAGGCATCGAGGCTAACCCAGAAAAGGTCAAGGCGGTCGAGGACATGAGCCCGCCAAAGACCCTCGGAGAAATGCAGAAGCTCACTGGGCGCGTGACCGCGCTAGGGCGCTTCATCTCCAAGTTGGGGGAGCGAGCGCTGCCCTTCTTCCAGCTAATGAAGAAAAAGGGGCCCTTTGAATGGACTGAAGAGGCCAACAAGGCGTTCCAGGATCTCAAGAGATACCTGACCAGCCCTCCGGTCATGGTGGCCCCGCGCCCTCAAGAGCCCTTGGTGCTTTACCTCGCCGCCACTCCCTACTCCACCAGCGCAGCCCTGGTGGTGGTTAGGGAGGACCGTCGAATCAAAACCACAGCAGCAGCCCGAGACAAGACAAAACAGGAACAAGGAAGGCCCACAGAAACCGCCACCACGGCTGAGGAGGATCAGCCACCGCAGAGGAGTGCACCGGAGGCGGAAGAGGCCCCTCTCCCAGATGGCCAGCCTCAGGAGGCATCATCGCCTCAGGAGGCGCCATGGTCCCCAAAGGGCGCCACCAGCACTGACGCACCCAACCTCGTTGAGCACCCGGTGTACTTCGTCAGCACGATGTTGCGGGACGCGAGGGCACGGTACCCCATGCCTCAGAAGCTCCTCCTCGCGCTACTGGTGGCCTCGCGCAAGCTGCGGCACTATTTTCAGGGTCACCCCATCAAGGTCGTCTCGTCATACCCCCTGGAGAGAGTGCTCAGGAGCCCTAACTCAGCTAGAAGGGTCGCTGAGTGGAACATAGAACTGCAAGCATTTCAGCTCGAATTCAGCACGACCAGAGTCATCAAGGGAGCGGCATTAGCGGATTTTGTGGCAGAATGGACGGAGGCACCAGGCCTCAAGGCCGACGAGGATCGGTCCCTCTCCCCGGGAAGTGAAGCGCCAGAAGGCTGGGTCATGTACTTCGATGGGGCGTTCTCCAGGCATGGCGCTGGGGCTGGGGCGGTGCTTATATCGCCCACTCAGGACAAGCTCTACTACGCTGTACAGCTCTGTTTCCAGCAAGGTGAAAAGGTCTCCAACAACATAGCGGAGTATGAATGTTTAATAGCGGGCTTGAAGGCTGCAGCTGCCCTGGGGGTGAAACGCCTCACCATCAAGGGCAATTCGTAGCTCCTTGTCAATTTCTCCAACAAGGTGTACGAGCCGAAAGATGAGCACATGGAAGCCTACCTTGCGGAGGTCTGCATGATGGAGAAGCAATTTTGGGGGTTGGAGTTGCCGCATGTGCCCCGTGGCACCAATCAGGAGGCCGGCGACATCGCCAAACGGGCGTCCAGGCGGTTACCTCAGGAGCCTGGCGTCTTCGAGGAGCGGCTCTTCAAGCCCTCAGCCTTGCCGTCATTGTCAAACACGGCTCAGCCTCGGGAGGAGCTCCCCCAGCCACCTGCCTCAGGAGCCCCGGTCTGTGGCCCGGCCTCAGGAGCACGCCTGCTCCTGACGATGCAACCTCAGGAGGGGTGCTGGATCACGGAGCTCCGGAGTTACTTAACACAAGGGACCCTGCCGGAGAAGAAGGAGGAAGCGGAGTGTGTGGCACGGCAGGCCACGGCATACTGCATCAAGGATGGAGAGCTCTACCGGAAGCGACCAGACGATGTATCCCTGCGCTGCATCTCCAGGGAGCAAGGAAAGGAACTGCTGGAAGATATACACGGCGGAGACTATGGACATCATTCATCATCACGGACCCTTGTCGGCAAGGCGTTCCGCAGTGGGTTTTATTGGCCCACCGCACTCAATGACGTCGTCGAACTGGTGAAAGCTTGTGAGGCCTACTAGTTCCACGCCAAGCAAATCCTTCAGCCGGTAGGAGGCCTGCAGACTATACCCCTTTCGTGGCCATTCGCAGTCTGGGGGCTGGACATCCTGGGCGCGTTTCCTTGGGCACCAGGGGGCTACCGCTACCTCTACGTCGCCGTGGACAAGTTAACCAAGTGAGCTGAAGTAGAGGCCATCCGCACCATCCCCGCGGGTTCCGCGGTCAAGTTCATCAGGGGCATCGTGAGCCGGTTCGGGGTGCCGAACCGCATCATCACAGACAACGGTTCGCAGTTCACCAGTAACCTCTTCAAAACATACTGTGCTAACCTTGGAACGCAGATATGCTACGCTTCAATGGCGCACCCTCGAAGCAACGGCCAGGCCGAGCGAGCCAACGCAGAGGTCCTGAGGGGCCTCAAGACCAGGACGTTCAAGAAGAAGCTGGAGGCCTGCGGCAGAGGTTGGTATGACGAGCTTCAGTCCGTGTTGTGGTCCATCCACACAACCGCGACCAAGCTGACTGGAGAGACCCCGTTCTTCCTGGTCTACGAGGCCTAAGCGGTCCTCCCTCACGAGGTCAGACGTCGCTCTGTGCGGGTCCTGGCATTCGACGAGGTGCAGCAGGACGCCATGCGGGGGGTGGACCTCGTGCTGGGGGAGGAACGTCGCCGAGAAGCCGCGCTGCGAGCGGCGAGGTACCAACAAGCACTGCGACGATATCACTGCCGCAACATCCGCCCCAGAACTCTCGAGGTAGGAGACCTCGTGCTCAGGCGGGTTCTCTCCAGGGAGGGACTGCACAAGCTCTCTCCCATGTGGGAGGGCCCGTTCAAGGTTGTTCATGTTTCCAGGCCCGGCTCCGCGTGCTTGGAGACTCAGGAGGGGGTGCCGGTCCAGAACGCATGGAACATCCAGCACCTCCGGAGGTTCTACCCCTAAAAAGGCCCAGAGCCTGTGAAGAAGGCGAATGCCTGTGAAGCTGTCGCATTTTGGAAAAGGCCCAGAGCCTGTGAAGAAGGCGAATGCCTGTGAAGTTGTCGCGTTTTGGAAAAGGCCCAGAGCCTGTGAAGAAGGCGAATGCCTGTGAAGCTGTCGCATTTTGGAAAAGGCCCAGAGCCTATGAAGAAGGCGAATGCCTGTGAAGCTGTCGCGTTTTGGAAAAGGCCCAGAGCCTGTGAAGAAGGCGAATGCCTGTGAAGCTGTCGCGTTTTGGAAAAGGCCCAGAGCCTGTGAAGAAGGCGAATGCCTGTGAAGCTGTCGCGTTTTGGAAAAGTCCCGGAGCCTGTGAAGAGGGCAAATGCCCGTGAAGCCTGCTTCCCCCAAGAAAGGCCCAGAGCCTGTGAAGAAGGCCAACGCCTGTGAAGCTTGCCGCCCGTGACACTCTCACGTAATAATGAGTTGGGGCTGTACACGCCCCGGAGTCTCAGGAGCGCCGGCCTCAGGCCCTGGGGCTCCCTCCCACGCCCAGTGGCAGCACTTAGCTCCACGCTGGTGAGAAGAAGTCGAAGACTAGATTAGGTGCCGGATGCGGCTTTTTCATTTGCTTTCTGCAGTTTTCTTGTTCATTCTCATTCGAAGTTTCGTTGAAGTTGTTGCCATCTTTGGCTCGTGGTTCTTGGACTTTTCACTCTCCTGCCTCGATTTCTCTTATGCAAGGCCTCGCGAGGGGGGCAGCCGAGCGCCCTCGCGAGTGTTCCTGTCCTAGTCGTTCAAAGGTTTCGCGACCTGGGTCCATTACAGGAGCACCCCTCCAGTCCATGCCCCACGGGCACCGCGACACGAACACAGGGCCTGGGTCGGTCGCCCCCCACGGCTGGGGCCGGGAACTATCCATGCGCGGGCACGTAGCCGGAAGGCACGATAACGGAAGCAAAGCGATGATTAACAGCAATAACCCAAACACGCCCTCGCAGGGCTCCATGCTACTGTCTTTTTACGCAGGAAAAAGGAAAAGAAAGAACAAATCAGGCGCAGCTCACCTCACACCGGCTTGTAGGGAAGGCTCAAGCTGCCTCCGGGGCTCAGGCAAACTCCCTCTCGCGCTTCACCGAAACGCGACGGCGGGCAGACACGCTACCACCTCCCAAGCAGGTACGACGGCGTGGGGGCTGACCGCGGTCATCGCTAGAAGAGTCGCCACCTGAAGAAGAACCGGTGAAGCTTGGGGAACCTTGAGCGTCGCCAATCATGCGAGCGCTGCCCTCTCCATCATCGCCGGGGCTGGGTTCCCGGCCGCGGTCGTCGTCCTCAAGACAGCACCCTGCGCGGCGACCATCTTCCCCAAACACCCTCACGTAGAGGGTGGCATCGCCGTCAAACTTGAAGTGCAGGGTGCACCGACGGCTCAGGCCACGCGCGCGGGCAAACGTCTGCCAACCGCCGGTCAAGGCCAGGCTCCCGGCTGCGGAGACCTCCAGTGAAGCCCATGAGGCCCGGCTGCAGCAGCCATCTGCCTGAAGCCAGAGGCCACCCGGGGCGCCGGCCGGGAGCTCGCCGAGGAGGAAGCGAGGAAGTTGAAGCCGGGTGCTAGTCGGCTCCGCCGACTACACAACGAACTCCGGCAGCACCTCTGCAGCGTGAAAGCGCGGCCTAGGGGGACGCGCAACCAAAGCGCGCGCCCCGGCCGCAGCAGTCCGCCTGTCACCGTGCTGGAAATCGTCTCCACGGCCGCGGGGAGCTGCCATGGTGGCCACAGGATGTTTGCGAAGGCGCCCTCGGCCGCGCTTGGGCGGGTGAGAGGCAGGCTCAACCTGGCGAGCCTTCCCCTTCTCTGCGGCCGAGAACCTCCTCGACGGGGCTATGAAGAAGAAGGAGAAGCAAGGGGGAATGAACTGGAAGGGCGCGCGCCGATCCGTACTTATAACCGGCGAGGGCCAACCGTTGGTCCCCACGATCGCAGGTAATCATGACCCGCTTTGCATGCAGGGACTTGTCCAATCCGTGCAGTTGCCGAGGCACCATGGGGAAGTGGAGACGCCCACGTCCAATCAACCGCCATGCGGCGCCCAAGGCCGCAGGCTGTTAGGGCCCGCGGCGCTTCGCACTTGCCCTTTCGCCTCCCTGCACGGCCAAGTCCGGGCGCGCCTTGGGCCCGGGGGCTACTGTCGGTGTTCTGGGAATGGGGGTCCCCAGACTTGCCTGCCTGCGGCCTGCGGCATGGCTCGAGGAGGGGCCCAGCACGGCCCATCCTCATCAACACAGACCCAAGACCCTCACGAGGGGTCAAGCCTCGCGGGGCGGACGACACAGAGCTTCCTCAGGCACGGCCTCATCAGGCTGGCTCGCAAGGAGGCGGAGAGATCAAGGCGGGGTACCTCACGAGGTGCCCGTGACGCAGGCCATGACGACCAAAGGCGCCAGGCGGGCGCCAGCCCACGCAGTGTCCTCCTTTCCTCTTTGGTGCAAAGGGAGCAAGCGCAGGCGAGAGCATCAAGCAAAGGCACCCGTTTCGGTGCAACGAGACCAAGACCAGTCCAACGGTAGGGAGGAAGTCATTGTGGAGCCCAAGCCAGCGTCACCACCAGAGCCTTTGGCAGGCGAGGACCAACTTTAGTCAGGATAAGTGTACAGATGTTCTCCTTCAAAATGGCCAATTGTTGGCGCCCTTCCCGCTCAATTTTTGGGAAGAGGCCCAGGGCCTTTGCCTATAAATAGGACTAGCCACCCCCAGGGTAAGAAGGGGGGCCGAAATCGGAGAGAGAGCCGAGAAGAGAGAGAGAGAAGGGTGACTGAACTCCTCCTAGCAGTTCGTCGCCCCAGCCAAGAACAGACCCTCGCGAGGCTGTTCTTCCTTGTATTGCTCAGCATCATTAGCCCAAGAGGCAATCCACCACACCACACACTAGAGTAGGGTATTACACCACAACGGTGGCCCGAACCAGTATAAACCCTGTGTCTCTTGTGTTGTTCTTTCCATAGCTTAGATCTTAGCGAGGCGAAGGGGTGCAGGTAGGTAGAAGGCGAAATCTCCGTGCGCATCCCAGTGTTCGAACCTCAAGGGTCTGCTGGAACCCGAAATCCGACACATCCCTCTACATCATGTCATCTTACCTAATGCATTACTCTGTTCTTATGAACTTAATACTATAGATGCATGCTGGATAGCGGTCGACGTGTGGAGTAATAGTAGTAGATGCAAGCAGGAGTCGGTCTAATTGTCACAGACGTTATGCCTATATACATGATCATGCCTAGATATTCTCATAATTATTCGCTTTTCTATCAGTTGCTCGACAGTAATTTGTTCACCCACCGTAATACTTATGCTATCTTGAGAGAAGCCACTAGTGAAACCTATGGCCCTCGGGTCTATTCTCCATTATATTAATCTCCCATCAACAAGTTATTTTCTGGCACCATTTATTTTGCAGTCTTTACTTTCAATCTATATCATAAAAATACCAAAAATATTTATTTTATCATTATTATCTCTATCAGATCTCACTCTCGTAAGTGACCGTGAAGGGATTGACAACCCCTTTATCGCATTGGTTGCAAGGTTCTTATTTGTTTGTGTAGGTACGAGGGACTTGCGTGTAGTCTCCTACTGGATTGATACCTTGGTTCTAAAAAACTGAGGGAAATACTTACGCTACTTTGCTGCATCACCCTTTCCTCTTCAAGGGAAAACCAATGCAGTGCTCAAGAGGTAGCAAGAAGGATTTCTCGCACCGTTGCCGGGGAGATCTACGCACAAGTCAAGACATACCAAGTACCCATCACAAACTCTTATCCCTCGCATTACATTATTTGCCATTTGCCTCTCGTTTTCCTCTCCCCCACTTCACCCTTGTTGTTTTATTCGCCCTCTTTTTCCGTTCCCCTTCTCTTTTCCAGTTCATCTCTTTTCGCTTGCCTCTTGTGTGCTTGTGTGTTGGATTATTTGTCACGATGGCTCAATATAATACTAAATTGTGTGACTTTTCTAATACCAACAATAATGATTTTATTAGCACTCTGATTGCTCCTCTTACTGATGTTGAATCTTGTGAAATTAATACTGCTTTGCTGAATCTTGTCATGAAAGACCCGTTTTCCGGCCTTCCTAGTGAAGATGCCGCTACCCATCTAAACAACTTTGTTGATTTGTGAGATATGCAAAAGAAGAAAGATGTGGATAATGATATTGTTAAATTGAAGGTATTCCTGTTTTCGCTTAGAGATCGTGCTAAAACTTGGTTCTCTTCTTTGCCTAAAAATAGTATTGATTCATGGAATAAGTGCAAAGATGCTTTTATCTCTAAGTATTTTCCTCCTGCTAAGATCATAACTCTTAGAAACGATATTATGAATTTTAAGCAACTTGATCATGAACATGTTGCACAAGCTTGGGAGAGGATGAAATTAATGATACGTAATTGCCTTACACATGGTTTTAATCTTTGGATGATTATACAAAAAATTTATGCCGGATTGAATTTTGCTTCTAGAAATCTTTTAGATTCGGCCACGGGAGGCACTTTTATGGAAATCACTTTAGGAGAAGCTACTAAACTCCTAGATAATATTATGGTTAATTATTCTCAATGGCACATTGAAAGATCTACTAGTAAAAAGGTTCATGCAATAGAAGAAATTAATGTTTTGAGTGGAAAGTTGGATGAACTTATGAAATTGTTTGCTAATAAGAGTGTTTCTTCTGATCCTAATAATATGCCTTTGTCTACTTTGATTGAGAATAATAATGAATCTATGGATGTGAATTTTGTTGGTAGGAACAATTTTGGTAATAACGCATATAGAGGTAATTTTAATCCAAGGCCTTTTCCTAGTAATTCCTTTATTAATTATGGTAATTCTTACAAAAATTCTTAGGGAAATTATAATAAGATGCCCCCTGATTTTGAATCTAATATTAAAGAATTTATTAGCTCGCAAAAGAGTTTCAATGCTTTGATTGAAGAAAAATTGTCTAAGATTGATGAGTTGGCTAGGAACGTGGATAGAATTTCTCTTGATGTTGATTATTTGAAACTTAGATCTATTCCACCTAAGCATGATATCAATGAGTCTCTCAAAGCTAGGATGCGTGCTAAAAAAGATTGCTTTGTGAAAGTGTGTTCTTCTAGTTTCCATGATAATAATGATGAAGATCTAAAAGTTATTGATGTGTCTCCTATTAAATATTTGTTTTGCAATATGAATCTTGATAATGATGGGACTGGAGATGAGTCAACTTTAGTTAGAAGGCATCCCTATGATTCGGAGTTTTTAGATCTTGATGCAAAAATTGATAAAAGTGGGATGGGAGAGGTCAAAACTTTACATAGAAATGAACCCACTATATTGGATTTCAAGGAATTTAATTATGATAATTGTTCTTTAATATATTGTATTTCCTTTTTGCAATCCGTGTTAAATTCTCCGCATGCTTATAGTCAAAATAAAGCTTTTACTAAACATATCGTTGATGCTTTAATGCAATCTTATGAAGAAAAGCTTGAATTGGAAGTTTCTATCCCTAGAAAATGAGTGGGAACCTACTATTAAAATAAAATTAAAAATCATGAATTCTATGCGTTGTTTGATTTGGGTGCTAGTGCTTCCACGATTCCTAAAACCTTGTGTGATTTGCTAGGTTTCCGTGAATTTGATGATTGTTCTTTAAACTTGCATCTTGCGGATCCCACTATTAGGAAACCTATGGGAAGAATTAATGATGTTCTTATTGTTGAAAATAGGAATTATGTCCCCGTGGATTTCATTGTTCTTGATGTTGATTGCAATCCTACATGTCCTATTATTCTTGGTAGACCTTTCCTTAGAATGATTGGTGCAATTATTGATATGAAGGAAGGGAATATTAGATTCCAATTTCTGTTAAGGAAGGGAATGGAACACTTTCCTAGAAATAAAATTAAATTACCTTATGAATCTATTATGAGAGCCACTTATGGATTGCATACCAAAGATGGCAATACCTAGATCTATCCTTTCTTTTAAGCCTAGCTAGGGGCGTTAAACAATAGCGCTTGTTGGGAGGCAACCCAATTTTATTTTTGTTCCTTGCTTTTTGATTCTGTTTAGTAATAAATAATTCATCTAGCCTCTGTTTAGATGTGTTTTATGCTTTTAATTAGTGTTTGTGCCAAGTAGAACCTTTGGGAAGACTTGGGGAAGGTCTTTGCGATCTTGCTGTAAAAAACAGAAACTTTCGCGCTCACGAGATTAGCTGCCATACTTTACTGGAGAGTGCTATTTAGTTAATTCTTTTTTCATACGATCAATAGATAAATTCCTCACGTCCATAAATTTATTTTAGAATTTTTGGGGTTCCACAAGTATTCGGGACCTACAGATTACTACAGACTGTTCTGTTTTGACAGATTCTGTTTTTCGTGTGTTGTTTGCTTTTTTGATGAATCTATGGCTAGTATTTGAGTGTATGAACCATATAGAAGTTGGAATACAGTAGGTTTAACACCAATACAAATAAATAATGAGTTCATTACAGTATCTTAAGTGGTGGTTTGTTTTATTTTACTACGGAGCTCATGAGATTTTCTGTTTAAGTTTTGTGTTGTGAAGTTTTCAAGTTTTGGGTAAAGATTTGATGGATTATGGAACAAGGAGTGGCAAGAGCCTAAGCTTGGGGATGCCCAAGGCACCCCAAGGTAAAATTCAAGGACAACCAAAAGCCTAAGCTTGGGGATGCCCCGGAAGGCATCCCCTCTTTCGTCCTCTTCTATCGGTAACTTTACTTGAGGCTATATTTTTATTCACCACGTGATATGTGTTTTGCTTGGAGCTCTTGTATGATTTGAGTATTTGCTTTTTAGTTTACCACAATCATCCTTTCTTTACGCACCTTTTGGGAGAGACACACATGAATCGGAATTTATTAGAATACTCTATGTGCTTCACTTATATCTTTTGAGCTAGATAATTTTGCTCTAGTGCTTCGCTTATATCCTTTAGAGCACGGCGGTGGTTCTATTTTATAGAAATTATTGAACTCTCATGATTCACTTATATTATTTTGAGAGTCCTTTAGAACAGCATGGTAATTTGCTTTGGTTATGAATTTAGTCCTAATATGATAGGCATCCAAGATCGATATAATAAAAACTTTCATAAAAAGTGCATTGAGTACTAGGAGAAGTTTGATACTTGATAACTGTTTTGAGATATAAAGGTGGTAATATTAGAGTGTGCTAATTGAGTAGTTGTGAATTTGAGAAATACTTGTGTTGAAGTTTGCAAGTCCCGTAGCATGCACGTATGGTGACCGTTGTGTAACAAATTTGAAACATGAGGTTTTATTTGATTATCTTCCTTATGAGTGGCGGTCGGGGACAAGCGATGGTCTTTTCCTACCAATCTATCCCGCTAGGATCATGCGCGTAATGCTTGGTTTTTGATGACTTGTAGATTTTTTCAATAAGTATGTGAGTTCTTTATGACTAATGTTGAGTCCATGGATTATACGCACTCTCACCCTTCCATCATTGCTAGCCTCTTCGGTATCGTGCATTGCCCTTTCTCACCTTGAGAGTTGGTGCAAACTTCGCCGGTGCATCCAAGCCCCGTGATATGATACGCTCTGTCACACATAAACCTCCTTATATCTTCCTCAAAACAGCCGCCATACCTACCTATTATGGCATTTCCATAGCCATTCTGAGATATATTGCCATGCAACTTTCCACCGTTCCATTTATCATGACACACATCATCATTGTCATATTGCCTTGCATGATCATGTAGTTGACATCATATTTGTGGCAAAGCCACCGTTCATAATTTTTCATACATGTCACTCTTGATTCATTGCCCTTCCCGGTACACCATCGGAGGCACTCATATAGAGTCATACTTTGTTCTAGTATCGAGTTGTAATCATCCAGTTGTAAATAAATAGAAGTGTGATGATCATCATTAATAGAGCATTGTCCCAAATAAAAAATAAGAAGAAAGGCCAAATAAAAAAAGAAGGCCCCAAAAAAAGAAAAAAAGAAATAAAAAGGGGCAATGCTACTATCCTTTTTTCCACACTTGTGCTTCAAAGTAGCACCATGATCTTTATGATAGAGAGTCTCTTGTTTTGTCACTTTCATATACTAGTGGGAATTTTTCATTATAGAACTTGGCTTGTATATTCCAACAATGGGCTTCCTCAAATGCCCTAGGTCTTCGCGAGCAAGCAAGTTGGATGCACACCCACTTAGTTTCTTTTGTTGAGCTTTCATACATTTATAGCTCTAGTGCATCCGTTGAATGGCAATCCCTACTCCTTGCATTGACATCAATTGATGGGCATCTCCCTAGTCCATTGATTAGTCGCGTCAATGTGAGACTGAGGGAGTCTGGATTAGGGGGTCTCCGGACAGCCGGACTATCTCCATTGGCTGGACTGTTAGACTATCAAGATACAAGATTGAAGACTTCGTCTCGTGTCCGGATAGGACTCTACTTGGCGTGGAAGGCAAGCTGGGCAATACGTATATGGATATCTCCTCCTTTGTAACCGACCTTGTGTAACCCTAACCCTCTCCGGTGCCTATATAAACCGAAGGGTTTTAGTCCGTAGGACAACAATCACAACATACAATCATACCATAGGCTAGCTTCTAGGGTTTAGCCTCTCTGATCTCGTGGTAGATCTACTCTTGTAACACCCATATCATCAATATTAATCAAGCAGGACGTAGGGTTTTACCTCCATCAAGAGGGCCCGAACCTAGGTAGAACTTCGTGTCCCTTGCCTCCTGTTACCATCCGGCCTAGACGCACAGTTCGGGACCCCCTACCCGAGATCCGCCGGTTTTGACACCGACATTGGTGCTTTCATTGAGAGTTCCTATGTGTCGTCGCCGTTAG
Source organism: Triticum dicoccoides (assembly GCF_002162155.2). Lineage (NCBI taxonomy): Eukaryota > Viridiplantae > Streptophyta > Magnoliopsida > Poales > Poaceae > Triticum > Triticum dicoccoides. The sequence goes on along the minus strand of NC_041390.1, from coordinate 129,518,992 downwards.
GCTTGATGGCTCCTATTATCATCGATAGCGATGCGGTCCAGGGTGAGACTTTTCTCCCCGGACAGATCTTCGTATTTGGCGGCTTTGCACTGCGGGCTAATTCGCTTGGCCATCTGGAGCAGATTGAAAGCTACGCCCCTAGCCATCAGGTCATATTTGGAAGTTTGAATTACACGGCCGACATCCGCGGAGACTTGATCTTCGACGGATTCGAGCCACAGCTGGGCGCGCCCCACTGTCGCGATGGGTATGACCTAGCTCTATCGTTGAACAGTACCCCAGAGGCCGCGCCCGCATCTGCTCCGACCCTTAGCTCGGAGCAAATTGCGCCAATCGAGGACGGGTGGCTAGACACCACCTCAGGGGCTGCAGTCTCGATGGCGATCGAGCCAAACACCAGCATAATCCTCTGCGCAGCCCGTGACTCCAAGGTGTCGGACTCTTTCCCAGACTCCGAACCGTCCGTGCCCCTGCCAATCGAATCCGATTGGGCGTCGATCATGAAATTCACTGCCGCGGATATTTTTTAGCACTCGCCCCTCGGCGACATTCTGAATTCACTAAGGACTCCCTCTTTGTCAGGAGAGCCATGGCCGGATTATGGCCAACAGGATTGGGATGCGGAAGACGAAGAAATTCGATGCCCACCCACCACCCACTTCGTAGCCACTGTCGATGATTTAACCGACATGCTCGACTTCGACTCTAAAGACATCGACGGTATGGACGACGATGTAGGAGATGAACACGAACCAGCGCCTATAGGGCACTGGAAAGCCACCTCGTCATATGACATATACATGGTGGATACACCCAACGAAGGCAATGGCAACGAGATAGCGGAGGATGACCCCTCCAAGAAGCAACCCAAGCGCCGACGTCAGCGGCGCCGCTCTAAGTCCCGCCAAAGAAAAAGTGGTGATACTGGCACAGGAGATAATAACACTCCGGATAGCGCCAAAGACAACAAAAATCCCCTCCAGTAAGATTTAGAGCAGGAGGATGAAGGAGCCAGCTCTCCTGAGAGAGCGGCAGATGGAGAGGAGGAGGATGACAATTACATCCCCCCCCCTCCGAAGACGAGGCAAGCCTCGGTGACGATGAATTCACCGTCCCAGAGGATCCCGTCGAACAAGAGCGCTTCAAGCGCCGGCTTATGGCCATGGCAAATAGCCTAAAGAAAAAGCAGCAGTAGCTTCAAGCTGATCAAGATCTGCTAGGTGACAAATGGACTGAAGTCCTCGCGGCCGAGGAATATAAACTCGAGCGTCCCTCCAAGAGTTACCCAAGGTGCAGGTTACTACCCCGACTAGAGGAAGAAGCGTATGATATGGCTGATCGGCCACCTCATGGCCGCGATAGAGAGGCATTCCAGCCAAAAGCTCAGCCTCCACCCCAACGCGATTCAAATAAAAAGGCATGGGGAGATACGCCAGACCTGCGAGACATATTAGAGGACAAAGCAAAGCATTCAAGATCGATCTACGGATCACGAGGGCGCACCACTCTGCGAGACGATAAACATCACGCCGGATACAGTAAAAGCAAATCTGGCCGGGCCGAACACAGCGGGCAAGACCCATTCGAGTTGCGTCGTGATATAGCCCAATACAGAGGCATCGCACAGCCCTTATGCTTCACAGACGAAGTAATGGAACATCAATTCCCAGAAGGTTTCAAACCTGTAAATATTGAATCATACGACGGCACAACAGATCCCGCGGTATGGATTGAGGACTTCCTCCTCCACATCCACATGGCTCGCGGCGATGACTTACACGCCATCAAATACCTCCCACTAAAGCTCAAAGGACCAGTGCGGCATTGGCTTAACAGCTTGCCAGTGGACTCCATTAGCTGTTGGGAAGATCTGGAAGCTGCATTCCTCGACAACTTTCAGGGCACTTATGTGCGACCACCAGACGCCGATGACTTGAGCCACATAATTCAGCAGCCAGAAGAATCGGCCAGGCAATTCTGGACCCGATTCCTCACAAAGAAAAATCAAATTATCGACTGTCCGGATGCGGAGGCCTTAGCAGCTTTCAAGCACAACATCCGAGACGAGTGGCTAGCCTGGCACCTTGGTCAGGAAAAGCCGAAATCTATGGCAGCCCTCACGACGCTCATGACCCGCTTTTGTGCGGGAGAAGACAGCTGGCTGGCTCGCAGTAATAACATATCAAAGAACCATGGTACCTCAGATACCAAGGACGGCAATAGCAGGTCACGTCACAACAAGCATAAGCGCCGCATTAACAGCGAAAATACTAAGAATACGACAGTTAATGCCAGATTCAAAGGCTCTAAACCCGGTTGGCGGAAAAAGCCATTTAAACAAAGTACGCCGGGTCCGTCCAGCTTGGACCGTATACTCGATCGCTCGTGTCAAACAAACGGCACCCCAGACAAGCCAGCCAATCACACCAACAGGGATTGTTGGATGTTCAAGCAGGCCGGCAAGTTAATTGCCGAAAACAAGGACAAGGGGCCGCATAGCGATGACGAGGAGGAACCTCGGCAGCCGCACACTGGAGGACAGAAGAGGTTTCCCCCGCAAGTGCGGACGGTGAACATGATATACGCAACCCACATCCCCAAGAGGGAGCGGAAGCGTGCGCTCAGGGACGTATATGCGTTGGAGCCAGTCGCCCCAAAGTTCAACCCTTGGTCCTCCTGTCGATCACCTTCGATCGCAGGGACCACCCCACTAGTATCAGTCATGGCGGATTCGCTGCACTGGTCCTAGACCCAATCATCAACGGATTTCACCTCACTCGAGTCCTTATGGACGGCGGCAGCAGCCTGAACCTGCTTTATCAGGACACAGTGCGCAAAATGGGTATAGACCCCTCAAGGATCAAACCCACAAAAACGACCTTTAAGGGCGTCATTCCAGGCATAGAGGCCCATTGCACGGGCTCAATTACACTGGAAGTGGTCTTCGGATCCCCGGATAACTTCCGAAGCGAAGAATTAACCTTCGATATAGTCCCGTTCCGCAGTGGTTATCATGCGCTTCTCGGACGAACCGCATTTGCTAGATTCAATGCGGTACCGCATTATGCATACCTCAAGCTCAAGATGCCAGGACCTCACGGAGTTATTACAGTCAATGGAAACACAGAGCGCTCTCTCCGAACAGAGGAGCACACCGCGGCCCTCGCAGCAGAAGCGCAAAGCAGCCTCTCAAGGCAATCTACTAGTTCGGCGTTTCAAAGCCCGGACACCTTCAAGCGCGCTCGGGGCAATCGGCAAATAGACCGCCTGGCGCGATCTGAGCTCGCGTAGCAATATGGCGGCCACCCCAATCCCAGCCCAACGGCGATATTCGTGCCACGCGTACATAATTACGCATTAAAAATACCATGGGCACAGGGGGAGGGGGGGCACAACTGCGGCATGCCCCAAAACGCGGCCTAAACCGCACCAGGGGCTTCTCGTTTGGTTATTTTTCTTTTTCTTTCAGGACTTTAATCTGTGGAAACACTGTCCGGCAGCTCTATTGCCGAACACATGATACATCAACCAAGGAGGCAGACAGCTACGTTATACAACGGAATTCCCAGGTTGATTACAGATTTCATATCATTCCTCAGCTCGCCCTTGGAAGGGACATAGTCCTACTCTTTTGCTTATCATACTATCTATATCACTCTGCTTTAACGCAATTTTTCAATAAACAATGCATGACATTACAGCTATTATTGCATTCTTGTTATATATATATATATATGTGTGTGTGTGTGTGTGTGTGTGTGTGTGTGTGTGTGTGTGTTCATTAATGACGCCTTGCAACCGTACACTCTGGTACAGCCAACACACCAGGGGCTCACATACCCCACAATGCAGTGTGAAAAGTCCGAACACTTTCACAAGTGCGGCACCCCGAACTTATAGCATTATATGCATCAGCTCCGAATCATGTCTTTGGTCAAATGTTGGGTTTGCCCGGCTCCTATGTTTTGGTACCTTACGTTCCGCTCTATCGGCTAAGGTAGCGCTAGGAGAACTACTGCGATTGTGCCCTGGTTCTGCCGGGCTGAGCACCTCAGTAGAGAAAGCTAAAACTGACTGTCATGATAAGGCGAGAGACTGGTCGCTGTTCGGCGAGGTTTTTCGAGTCCCTAAAGACTTATGCCGCTTAGGGCGAGGGGCCGGCTCTATCCGGCTTACAGGCGTGTATCGCGCCCCGAATTCGGCCTTCCGAATACCAGGGGCTTCACCGAAATTTAAAATTATAGAATTCTATGCCTAAGTGAGAGTGATAAAGCATTATTAGTCTGGTTGCCTTGTTCGTTGTGCTGAGCACCTCCCTTGAAGGACCCAAACATGGGAACAAGAGTGCTCAGGTTTATCCCGAACACCCCAGCACTCGTGGCATGGGGGCAGAAGCCAAGGACTAGCCATCTCTCAGATTGGATAAACAGCCCAACAAAAGGTAATATTTTAAATTCTAACAAGCGTTGCATAGGGAATATGATACAAGTATTCATACATACAGGACAACACGAGCAAGTCTCATTCAAATATCACATTTTGTGAACACTCATCCGCGATAAGACGGGCCCCCGACAGAACACCCTCGTAGTACATCTCGGGGTGGCGGTGCTCCTTGCCCTCCGGCGGCCCCTCCTTGATCAGCTTCACGGCGTTTAGCTTGACCCACTGCATTTTTACACGGGCGAAAGCCCGGCGTGCACCTTCTATGCAGACGGATCGCTTGACGACCTCCAGCCGGGGGCAGGCATCCACAAGCCGTCTCACCAGGCCGAAGAAGCTATTCGGAAGGGTGTTGCCAGGCCACAACCGGACTATGAAGCCCTTCATGGCCTGATCGGCCGCCTTATGTAGATCGACCATCTGCTTCAGCTGGTCGCTCATTGGCACCGGATGTTCGGCCTCAGCATATTGAGACCAGAACAACTTCTCCATCGAGCTTCCGTCCTCGGCCTGGTAAGATTGTGCGGCATCGGACACACTGCGGGGCAAATCTACGAATGCTCCTGAAGAGCTCCGAATTCGGGTAAGTAATCGGTAATTCACTTTTACATGCTTGCTTTGCATATAGAAAGCATTACCCGCCGCTATCTTCTTCATCGCGTCGATCTCCTGAAGGGCCTTCTGGGCCTCGGCCTTGGCACTCTTCGTGCTCTCACGGGCCGCGGCAAGCTCAGACTCTCGCGTCTTCAAGTCAAGCTCCAACGCCTCGTGCTTCGTCACAAGAGCCTGGAGCTCTTGCTGCACCTCGCCCACCCGAGCCTCGTGCCTCTCTTGCTCGGTGCGCTCCTTGGCTGCTGTATCTTCAGCCTTGGTCAACGCTTGCTTCAGGGTCGCCACCTCGGTTGTGGCCCCTGGCAAAACATACAATGATCCTGTCATTTTGCAATCGCGTCCTTTTATATATATATACATATATCTATAGACGGGGTATTACTTACCCTCGTTCTCCTCGAGCTGCCTCTTGACAAGGCCGAGATCTTTCTTGGACCCATCGAGGTCCTGCTTCAGTATGGCAACCTCCACAGTTAGTGCAGCGGACGCCAGCAGAGAAGCCTGCATATGCATATTGACATACTTATATTAGACTCCTGCGATATTATTTGATCCTCTGTTCGGCTTTTCTTTGTGAACACCAAACAAAGCATCAGGGGCTACTATCTATGCGGTAATACTCCTACTACATTTTAACACACTTACCTCGAAGCCTGTTAGAAGGCTGGCACAGGCTTCAGTCAATCCGCTCTTGGCGGACAGAACCTTCTGGATCACCGCACTCATGATGGTGCGGTGCTCCTCGTCGATGGAAACGCTGCAAAGCGCTTCCAGCAGGTTGTCCGGTGCCTCTGGATGGGCAGAGGTCACCGGCACAGGCATTTGCCCCTCTTAGAAGGGGACCGCCTGCCCGAGCTCGGAACCATTGGAGGGTCCGGCGCGGTGTTCGGCTGAGGGCCGAACTCAGAGCTCTCGGGGACCCCGTCCCCTCGGCTCCCGAAGTCTAGAAGGTCGCCTTGAGGTGCCTCCGGGACTGTCCCCCTCGATCCGGTGCCTCTTGAGACAACACCTCAGCGTCGTCGGCTGGATGAGGGGAGGTGGCGGTCGGGACTGGATCGCTCCATGTCCGACGAGCCCAGGGAGCCGTCCGAAGATACCTCGATATTGGCTCGGGGCGGCCTACATAGTTGAGTTCAACGTTAGGAAAAGTAGTGCGACAAAGGAATCCTATGGGTAACTTTGGTATCCGAATACTTACGATCTCCCCGGGGGCTTGGGCCTGGGCAACCACTCGTCTTCACTTTCGTCGGCGGCGGTGGAGCTGTCCGGAAGGAGAGTCCTTCCCTTCTTGGACCCTCCGGCCTCCCCAGTTGGGGCGGCCTTCCCTTTCTTGTCTCCCCCAGTCGGTGGGGGAGCCTCTTCTTCCTCTTCCTCGTCTTCAGGGGAAGAGTGCGCCGCAGAGTCATCGGACGGTGAGTCCGACGACGCCTGGCGTCAGGAACTCTTTCGAGTTCGCTTGGCCTTCTTGGTCTTCTCTGGCACCTTATAAGGGGCCGGAGTCAACATCTTCGCCAGAAGGGCGTCTGCAGGGCCTTCGGGCAAAGGAGCCGGACAGTCGATCTGTCCGTCCATCTTCTGCCAGTCCTGTCAAAGACACGGGAGTTTAGATCCCGCATATAGTCAATCTATATAAAAATAAGTATCCTGTGAAAGGTAAAACAACTTACCGCACTAGCTTGGCGCTTCACGCTAAATCCACGATCCTCAATGATGGGGGGAGGGACCTCGGCGCTCTTGAACAGCACCCTCCAGGCATCTTCATGAGTCGTATCGAAGAGCCTGTTCAGAGTTCGATGCTGCGCTGGATTGAACTCCCACAAGGTGAACTCCCGTTGTTGGCACGGTGGTATCCGGCGGATGAGCATAACCTGGACTATGTTGACGAGCTTGACCTTCTTGTCCACCATGTTTTGAATACATGTCTGGAGTCCGGTCAGCTCTTTTGAATTACCCCAGGACAGGCCCTTCTCCTTCCAGGAAGTGAGCCGCATGGGGATGCCAGATCGGAACTCGGGGGCCGCTACCCATGCGGGGTCGCGCGGCTCGGTGATATAGAACCACCCCAACTGCCACCCCTTTATGGTTTCCACAAAGGAGCCCTCGGGCCATGTTATGTTGGGCATCTTGCTCACCATGGCGCCTCCGCACTTCGCCTGGCAGCCGCCCTCCACCTTCGGCTTGACATTGAAGGTCTTCAGCCATAAGCCGAAGTGGGGCTTGATGCGGAGGAAGGCCTCGCACACGACGATAAACGCCAAGATATTGAGGATGAAGTTCGGGGCCAGATCATGGAAATCTAGGTCGTAATAAAACATGATCCCCCGGACGAAGGGATGGAGAGGGAATCCCAGTCCACGGAGGAAATGGGTGAGGAATACCACCCTCTCATGGGGCCTGGGGGTGGGGATGAGCTGCCCCTCATCTGGGAGCCGGTGCGCGATGTCGTCGGGCAGGTATCCGGCTCTCCTCAGTTTTTTGATGTCTCCCTCCGTGACGGAGGAGACCATCCACTTGCCTCCCGCTCCAGACATGGTTGGAGAAGGTTGAGATGGAATTGCGGACTTGGGCGCTGGAGCTCGAGTGTGCAAAAACGGATGAGCAGAGGAGGAAGAAGGCGTGGATAGAAAGGTGAATCCTTATCCCTTTATATGGGCGGACAAAACTAAGCGTCCCCACTTGCCTGGTAAAACTCGCTTATCCCCCAAGCACCGCAATTGATGGCGCCGGTTGGGTTACCCACGCCCGTATTGATGAGAATCCCGTAATAAGGGGACACGATCTCTGCTTTGACAAGACGTGTCGAAAAGCTGCCTCGCGTTATGTGCGGGCTGGTTAAAAGAAACTGTTCGAATAACCACCGGGCCATGACGTAACGTCGTGTTGCCAAAACAAGCCAACAAATTAGATCTGCGAAAATATTATTCTCTCTACGGTGGAATGTGGAATTTATTTTGCAGGGTTGGACACTATCCTCGTATTCAAATTCTTCTGTGATGTATTCGGAGAAGGAACCCGCCTTGCAATGTCGAAGACAATACTGCGTGTCGGACTCATCGTCATTGAAGCCTGGTTCAGGGGCTACTGAGGGAGTCCTGGATTAGGGGGTGTCCGGACAGCCGGCTATCTCCATTGGCCGGACTGTTAGACTATGAATATACAAGATTGAAGACTTCGTCTGGTGTCCGGATAGGACTCTACTTGGCGTGGAAGGCAAGTTGGGCAATACGTATATGGATATCTCCTCCTTTGTAACTGACCTTGTGTAACCCTAACCCTCTTCGGTGCCTATATAAACCGAAGGGTTTTAGTCCGTAGGACAACAATCACAACATACAATCATACCATAGGCTAGCTTCTAGGGTTTAGCCTCTCTGATCTCGTGGTAGATCTACTCTTGTAACACCCATATCATCAATATTAATCAAGCAGGACGTAGGGTTTTACCTCCATCAAGAGGGCCCGAACCTAGGTAAAACTTCGTGTCCCTTGCCTCCTGTTACCATCCGGCCTAGACGCACAGTTCGGGACCCCCTACCCGAGATCCGCCGGTTTTGACACCGACAGAGACTTTATCTTTTTTTGTCTTCTCCACATAACCCCCATCATCATATTCTATTCCACCCATAGTGTTATATCCATGGCTCACGCTCATGTATTGCGTGAAACTTGAAAAAAGTTTGATATTACTAAAGTGTGAAACAATAGCTTGGCTTGTCATCGGGGTTGTGAATGATGAGAGCATTCTTGTGTGACGAAAATGGAGCATGACCAAACTATATGATTTTGTAGGGATGAACATTCTTTTTCCATGTTATTTTGAGAAGACATAATTGCTTAGCTAGTATGTTTGAAGTATTATTATTTTTATGTCAATATTAGACTTTTGTCTTGAATCTTTCGAACCTGAATATTCATGCCACAATAAATATAATTACATTGAGAATTATGCTAGGTAGCATTCCACATCAAAAATTCTGTTTTTATCATTTACCTACTCGAGGACGAGCAGGAATTAAGCTTGGGGATGCTTGATACGTCTCCAACGTATCTATAATTTTTGATTGTTCCATGCTATTATATTATCTGTTTTGGATGTTAATGGGCTTTATTTTACCCTTTTATATTATTTTTGGGACTAACCTACTAACCCAAGGCCTAGTGCAAATTGCTGTTTTTTTGCCTATTTCAGTGTTTCGCAGAAAAGGAATATCAAACGGAAACCAAATGGAATAAAACCTTCGGGAGAGTTATTTTTTGAGCAAATGTGATCCAGAGGACTTGGAGTGGATGTCAAGCAACCAACGAGGAGGCCAAGAGGTAGGGGTGCCTACCCCCCTGGGCGCACCCTCCCCCTCGTGGCTCCACCGACCTACTTCTTCCTCCTATATATATTCATATACCCCGAAAACATCCAGGAGCACCACGAAACCCTATTTCCACTGCCGCAACCTTCTGTACCCAAGAGATCCCATCTTGGGGCCTTTTCCGGAGCTCCGCCGGAGGGGGCGTCGATCACAGAGGGCCTCTACATCAACTCCATGGCCCCTCGGATGGTGTGTGAGTAGTTTACTTCAGACCTTCGGGTCCATAGCTATTAGCTAGATGGCTTCTTCTCTCTCTTTGAATCTCAATACAAAGTTCTCCTCGGCCTTCTTGGAGATCTATTCGATGTAACTCTTTTGCGGTGTGTTTGTCGAGATCCGATGAATTGTGGGTTTATGATCAAGTCTATCTATGAACAATATTTGATTCTTCTCTGAAATGTTTTATGTATGATTGGTTATCATTGCAAGTCTCTTCGAATTATCAGTTTGGTTTGGCCTACTAGATTTATCTTTCTTGCAATGGGAGAAGTGCTTAGCTTTGGGTTCAATCTTGCGGTGCTCGATCCTAGTGATAGAAAGGGAAACGACATGTATTGTATTGTTGCCATCGAGGATAAAAAGATGGGGTTTATACCATATTGCTTGAGTTTATCCCTCTACATCATGTCATCTTACCTAATGTGTTACTCTGTTCTTATGAACTTAATACTCTAGATGCATACTGGACAGTGGTCGATGTGTGGAGTAATAGTAGTAGATGCAGGAAGAAGTCGGTCTACTTGTCACGGACGTGATGCCTATATACATGATCATGCCTAGATATTCTCATAATTATTCACTTTTCTATCAATTGCTCGACAGTAATTTGTTCACCCACCGTAATACTTATGCTATCTTGAGAGAAGCCACTAGTCAAACCTATGGCCCCGGGGTCTATTCTCCATTAAATTAATCTCCCATCAACAAGTTATTTTCTGGCACCGTTTATTTTGCAATCTTTACTTTCAGTCTGTATCATAAAAATACCAAAAATATTTATCTTATCATTATTATCTCTATCAGATCTCACTCTCATAAGTGACCATGAAGGGATTGACAACCCCTTTATCGTGTTGGTTGCGAGGTTCTTATTTGTTTCTGTAGGTACGAGGGACTTGCGTGTAGTCTCCTACTGGATTGATACCTTGGTTCTCAAAAATTGAGGGAAATACTTACGCTGCTTTGATGCATCACCCTTTCCTCTTCAAGGAAAACCAATGCAGTGCTCAAGAGGTAGTATACATACGAACGGAAACATTTAGCGGGGACTGACTGTGTGGGATGTACTAGCGACCGGAAACAATTTCGTCGTATAATTGTATTTTTTAGCTCTACTGTACGTATTTCCGTATTTGAGCGCTCGCCGGTTGCACACGACCTCATTTTGTCGAGCGTGTGTGCCAGGAGGGCGTATCCCCGACGGTTTCTGAGTCGTGTGGGAAATACGCCCCTATCGCCCACACTCACTTGGCGATGGTTCCAAATGCTGTCGTGGAAAGGGGTTAAAACCGTATGTATAGGACCGATGTGAACCAGTGGCAAGATAGCGTTGGAAGTGGCCTTTGGTGATGATCATGATTCCAGAGTTGAGGCCTTGACCTTTGAGGTGGTTAATATTAAGAGTCCTTATCATGCTTTGTTTGGGCGACCGGCTTATGCCAAGTTTATGGCGAGGCCTTGTTATGTTTATCTACAGCTCAAGATGCTGGGTTACAAGGGCACTATCACTGTGCATGGCGACAGGAAGATAGCCTTGGAATGTGAAGAAGGCGATGCTACTTATGCTAAGTCTGTTTATGCAACTGAGGAGTTGAAGTTTTATAATGACAACGTTGATCTGGCGGATATCACACCTTTGAAGAAAGCCAACTACAGAGCATGATCCTCTCTTGAAGTTTAAATCAGCGGATGACACTAAACTGGTTGATTTTGTTCCTGGCGATTCATCCAAGCAGTTCAGCATCAGTGCTAATCTGGATCCAAAATAGGAAAGCACGCTCATCAAGTTCATCTGTGAGAATCGAGACATCTTTGCATGGAAACCTTCAGACATGCCGGTGTACCGAGGGAACTCGCTGAGCACACTCTCAATATTGATCCAAAGTTTAAACCGGTCAAGCAATTCCTCCGTTTCTTTAACGAGGAGAGACGTAAGGCCATTGGTGAAGAAGTGCCCGGTCTCTTGGCGGTTGGGTTCATTGTTGAAGTTTTTCATCCTGAATTGCTGGCTAACCCAGTGCTGGTTGATGTCGCTTGAAGCTACGTCGGTATTTCCCCAAAGAGGAAGGGATGATGCAGCACAGCGGCGGTAGGTATTTCCCTCAAATATGAAACCAAGCTATCGAACCAGTAGGAGAACCAAGTAACACAATGTAAACAGCCCCTGCACACAGATAACAAATCCTCACAACCCGACGTGTTAAAGGGGTTGTCAATCCCTTTCGGGTAACGGTGCCAGAAATTGGTGCGTGACGGGAGAAAGTTGTAATAGGTTGAATAAATAGATCACAAATAAAATAAAGCGCAGCAAGATATTTTTGGGTTTTTGGTTTAGTAAATCTGAAAATAAATGCAAATAAAAGTAGACCGCAAAGGCAAATACATGAGAAAGAAAGACCCGGGGGTCATAGGTTTCACTAGTGGCTTCTCTCGAGAAAAAGAGTAGACCATGGGTGGACAAATTACTATTGGGCAATTGACAAAACTTCAAATAATTATGACGATATCCAGGCAATGATCATTATATAGGCATCACATCCAAGATTAGTAGACCGACTCCTGCCTGCATCTACTACTATTACTCCACACATCAACCACTATCTAGCATGCATCTAGTGTATTAAGTTCAAGGAGAAACGGAGTAGTGCAATAAGAACGATGACATGATGTAGACAAGGTCTATCTATGTAGAGATGGACCCCATCATTTTATCCTTAGTAGCAACGATACATACGTGTCATTTCCCTTTGTCACTGGGATGAAGCACGTTGTAAGATCGAACCCACTACAAAGCACCTCTTCCCATTGCAAGATAAAGAGATCAAGTTGGCCAAACAAAACCCAAATATCAGAGTAGAAATACAAGGCTATAAGAGATCATGCATAAAAGAGATCAAAGAAACTCAAATACTTTCATGGATATAAAAAGATAGATCTGATCATAAACTCAAAGTTCATCGATCCCAACAAACATGCCTCAAGAGAGTTACATCATTTGGATCTCCAAGAGACCATTGTATTGAGAATCAAGAGAGAGAGATGAAGCCATGTAGCTACTAACTATGGACCCGAAGGTCTACAAAGAACTACTCACGCATCATCGAAGAGGCACCAATGGAGGTGGTGAACCCCATCCGAGATGGTGTCTAGATTGGATCTGGTGGTTCTAGACTCTGCGGCGGCTGGATGAATATTTCGTCGACTCCCCTAGGGTTCTAGGATTTTGGGGGTATTTATAGAGCAAAGAGGCGGTCCGAGGGGGCACCCGAGGTGGCCACAACCCACCAGGGTGCGCCACCAGGCGCGCCCTGGTGGGTTTTGCCCCCCTCGGGGCACCCCCAAGGCGCAGCTACGGCCCGTTGTGTTCCTTTTGGCCCATAAAAATTCTCTATAAAGTTTTGTGGCATTTGGACTCCATTTGATATTGATTTTCTATGATGTAAAACATGGAAAAAACTACAATTGACACTTGGCACTATGTCAATAGGTTAGTACCAAAAATGATATAAAATGATTATAAAACATCCAAGATTGATAATATAATAGCATGGAACAATCAAAAATTATAGATACGTTGGAGACGTATCAGCATCCCCAAGCTTAACTCCTGCTTGTCCTCGAGTAGGTAAGTGATAAAAACAGAATTTTTGATGTGGAATGCTGCCTAACATGTCATATCATATTTATTTTCTTTATAGCATGGACATTTGGACTTTTATATTGTTCAAATCAATAATCTAGTTTTGACATAATAATTTAGATACTCAAGCATATCAACAAGCAACCATGTCTTTCAAAATATCAACACTAAAACGAGTTATCCCTAGTTGTCATGCTCAAACATTGATCCATTCATGAAACACACTCGAATATTAGCTACACCCAACACATAAGTACGATCATATTGCCCCCTAGTTGGTGCTTTTGTAAGAGAAGATGGAGATGCAATTCAAAAATAAAAATTGCATAAAGTAAAAGAAAGGCCCTTCGTAGAGGGAAGTAGGGATTTCTAGAGGTGCCAGAGCTCAAAGCGAAAAACTTAGAGATAAAAACATTTTGGGAGATGTATCCATCCCACCAACGAAAACGACTTAGAGTTCCCAACACTTTCCATGCTTAGATATATCATAGGCGGTTCCCAAACAGAAAATAAAGTTTATTCCTTTTTCCACCATACTTTCACTTTCCATGGCTAACCGTATCCATGGGTGCCCTCCATACCAACACTTTCCAAGGAATTTATTATTTGACAACATAAAGTAAATTCATTTTTTTGCTTGTCGGGACTGGGCATCCCTAATACCTTTGCCTTACTCTTGTGCAATGACAAGTGAATAAACACTCATCGTGAGAATAACACATCTAGCATGGAAAATATTAGCCACCCATCACAGCTCCAAGAGCGAAACAAACACACAAAAGAGAAATTTATTTTGAAAATTAGAGATGGCACATGCAAATTTTCTTAGTATGGCAAAAGAATACCGCATATAGGTAGATATAGTGGGCTCATGTGGCAAAACTGGTTTAAAGGATTTTGGATGCACAAGTAGTGATCATACTTGGTGCAAGATGAAGGCTAGCAAAAGATTGAGAAGCGACCAACCAAGAAACGGATAATCTCATAAGCAAGCATTAAGCATAAATAACACCGAATAATGCACCACAAGTAGGATATAATTTCATTGCATGACTATTGACTTTCGTACTTGCATAGGGAATCACAAACCTTAACACCAATATTCTTACTAAAGCATAATTACTCATCAACATAACTCGCATATCACATCATCATATCTCAAAACTATTACTAAGAATCAATATTATTTTGTCCAATGATCTTCATGAAAGTATTTATTATATCCTTCTTGGATATCTATCAGTTTGGAACTAATTTTCATGTGTTGCTTTTAACAGGCTCAAACAAATATAAGTGAAGATCATGACCATAAAATTTCTTTCCCTCAAATTAATCTAAGTGAAGCAAGAGAGGATTTCTTGAAAATTTTACTAACTCTCAAATAAATCTAAGTGAAGCAAGAGAGCATTTCTTCAAAAATACTAAGCACACCGTGCTCAAAAAGATATAAGTGAAGCACTAGAGCAAGTCCATTGCTCATAAAAAATTAAGTGAAGCATAGAGAGCAATTTTAACAAGTCATGACATAATTTTGGCTCTCCCAAATAGGTGTGTCCAACAAGGATTGATGACTTAAAACACAAAATGAAACAAGCAAAAACTCATATCATACAAGACGCTCCAAGCAAAACACATATCATGTGATGAATAAAAATATAGTTTCGAGTAAAATACCGATGATCGTTGGAAGAAAGCGGGGATGCCACTCAGGAGCATCCCCAAGCTTAGTTGCTCATTTTTGGATAATAGCTTGGGATGTCAGGGCATCCCCAAGCTTAGGCTCTTCCATCCTTCCTTCATCCATCGTAAGATAACCCAAAACTTGAAAACTTCAAGCACACAAAACTCAACAAAACCATCGTGAGATCAGTTAGTATAAGAAAGCAAACCACTACTATAAGTACTATATCAAACCAATTCATATTTTTTTGTATTATCTCTACTTTATTCCAACTTTTCTATGGCAAAAACTCATCAAAGAAAACCATAGAGCCATTAAAATAAGCACACAACACAAAGAAAACAGAATCTGTCAAAACAGAACAGTATGTAGCAATCTGACTATTTCGAATACTTCTGCAACTCCAAGAATTCTGAAAAATTAGGATGACCTGAGTAATTTTTATATTGATCTACTTCAAGTGGAATGGATATTTTATCGCTCTCTGGTAAAAACATGAAAATTAATTTCGTGAGCATAAAAGTTTCTGTTTTTTCAGCAAGATCAAACAACTATCACCCAAGAAGATCCTAAAGGCTTTACTTGGCACAAACACTAATTAAAACATAAAAACACAATCATAATAGTAGCATAATTGTGCTAACACTCAAATACAGGAAGGAAAAGGCAAAAAAATAATTTTATTCATTGGGTTGCCTCCCAACAAGCGCTATAGTTTTACGCCCTTAGCTAGGCATAAAGCAAGGATCTAAGTTTTGCCATCCTTGTACTTTGGAAAGAAAAGGGAAAATTTTCTATCAATGGCATTCAATTTTATATTTTGTGAAAGCACATGGCCATTGATAGCGGAAGAAAGATTAAGCATGTCGCAAAAATTCTTATCTAAACTAGCCTTCATCTCTTTAATTTTTTCATTTTGATAAAAGCACATAAGAGTGGTAGATTCAACATTTTCTCCTTCGGGTGCCCAAATATAGCTTTCATCTTCTCATAAGTATCAACGGCATCCCCTTCAAGAAATTCGTTTTCAAATATAGAATCTAAAACTTGCTTGAAGGAAGAAGGTAAACCATCATAAAAACTTTTCAAGTATATCTCTATCTGGTATTGGGGCACATAGCTAGCTCGAATTCTCAACAACCTAACCCAAGCATCTTTCAAAGATTCATCAAGTAAATAGCAAAAAATTCCGAGATCATCTTCATCACAATGGTTAAGATTTTCCTTAACAACCCTGATAGATCCTTCCATAGCATCATTATTTATGAGCTTGGAGAGGACAAAGGGGATATCCAAAACATTAAGACTCGGGAGAAAACCCTTAGCTCTTTTAAGGTCGGTCATGGCGAGAAAACAGCGAATGAAAAAGAGGGGCGAATAAAACGGCAAATTTTTGTGAAGTGGGGGAGAGGAAAACGAGAGGCAAATGGAAAATAATGTAAATTGCAAGGAGATGAGATTTGTGATTAGGAACCTGGTATATGTTGTAGATCCTCCCCGGCAACGGCTCTAGAAATTCCTTTTGATGTCACTTGAAGCTACGTCGGTATTTCTCCAGAGAGGAAGGGATGATGCAGCATAGCAGCAGTAGGTATTTCCCTCAGATATGAAACCAAGGTTATCGAACCAGTAGGAGAACCAAGCAACACAACATAAATAGCCCCTACACACAGATAACAAATCCTCGCAGCCCGACGTGTTAAAGGGGTTGTCAATCCCTTTCGGGCAACAGTGCCAGAAATTAGTGTGTGACGGGAGAAAGTTGTAATAGATTGAATAAATAGATCGCAAATAAAATAAAGTGCAGCAAGATATTTTTGGGTTTTTAGTTTAGTAGATCTGAAAATAAATGCAAATAAAAGTAGATCGCAAAGGCAAATGTATGAGAAAGAAAGACCCGGGGGCCGTAGGTTTCACTAGTGGCTTCTCTCGAGAAAAATAGCAAAGGTGGGTGGACAAATTACTGTTAGGCAATTGACAAAACTTCAAATAATTATGATGATATCCAGGAAATGATCATTATATAGGAATCACATCCAAGATTAGTAGACCGACTCCTACCTACATCTACTACTATTACTCCACACATTGACCGCTATCCAGCATGCATCTAGTGTTTTAAGTTCATGGAGAAATGGAGTATGTAATAAGAACGATGACATGATGTAGACAGGGTCTATCTATGTAGAGTTAGACCCCGTCATTTTATCCTTAGTGGCAACGATACATACGTGTCATTTCCCTTTCTGTCACTGGGATCAAGCACGCTGTAAGATCGAACCCACTACAAAGCACCTCTTCCCATTGCAAGATAAATAGATCAAGTTGGCCAAACAAAGCCCAAATATCAGAGTAGAAATACAAGGCTATAAGAGATCATGCATAAAAGAGATCAAAGAAACTCAAATACTTTCATGGATATAAAAAGATAGATATGATCATAAACTCAAAGTTCATCGATCCCAACAAACATGCCCCAAAAGAGTTACATCATATGGATCTCCAAGAGACCATTGTATTGAGAATCAAGAGAGAGAGAGAGAGAGAGAGATGAAGCCATATAGCTACTAACTACGGACCCGAAGGTCTACAAAGAACTACTCACGCATCATCGGAGAGGCACCAATGGAGGTGGTGAACCCCATTTGAGATGGTGTCTAGATTGGATCTGGTGGTTCTGGACTCTGCGGCGGCTGGATGAATATTTCGTCGACTCCCCTAGGATTCTGGGATTTTGGTGGTATTTATAGAGCAAAGAGGCGGTCTGGGGGGCACCCGAGGTGGGCATAACCCACCAGGGCGCGCCTAGGCCTCCTGGCGTGCTCTGGTGGGTTGTGCCCCCCTCAGGGTACCCCCAGGCGCAGCCAGGGCCTGTTGTGTTCCTTATGACCCATAAGAATTCTCCGTAAAGTTTCATGGCATTTGGACTCCGCTTGATATTGATTTTCGGTGATGTAAAAAATATGGGAAAACAGCAACTAGCACTTGGTACTATGTCAATTGGTTAGTACCAAAAAATGATATAAAATGACTATAAAATAATTATAAAACATCCAAGATTGATAATATAACAGCATGGAACAATAAAAATTATAGATACATTGGAGACGTATCACTGGTACTTAAGAAAAATGGTACTTGGCGCATGTGTGTGGATTACACATCCTTAACAAGGCATGTCCGGCTGATCCTTTCGCTCTCCCCCATATTGATCAGATTATTGATGCTATGGCGGGTTGTGAGTGTTTGAGTTTTTTGGATGCTTATTCTGGGTATCATCAGATCAAGATGGAAGTTAAGGACCAGGAGAAGACAACCTTTATCACTCCCTTTGGAGCCTTCTATTATGTGTTTATGCCCTTTGGGCTCAAGAGTGCCCAGGCGACTTACTAGTGGTGTGTTCAAAATTGCCTCCATGATCAGATTGGATGCAATGTTCATGCTTATGTGGACGATATTGTTGTGAAATCCAAGAAGGAAACCTTGATAGAGGATTTGAAAGAGACCTTTGACAATCTCCGGGTCTACAGGATGATGCTTAACCCGGCCAAATGTGTCTTTGGTGTACCAGTAGGCAAGCTCTTGGGGTTTTTGGTTTCTGAACAGGGCATTGAAGCTAACCCGGAGAAAATCAAGGCCATCACTTCCTTGGCTAAACCAACATGTATTAATGATGTTCAGCATCTGGCAGGTCATATTGCGGCCTTAAGTCGGTTAGGAGAAAAAGCTATCCCTATGTACCAGATGATGAAGAAAACAGATCACTTTGTCTGGAATGATGTTGTTGATCAGGCATTTGAAGCCTTGAAGAAACAGTCAGCTGAGCCGCCGATCCTTGCTGCCCCTATTGATAAAGAGCCCTTACTGTTATATGTGGCTGCCAATAGCTGACCTGTCAGTGTGGTAATTGTTGTGGAAAAGAAGGAATCAGGCAAGGAATATCCAGTTCAGCGTCCGGTTTATTACATCAGTGAGGTGCTCATTGAGTCCAAGCAGAGATATCCACATTGGAAAAAGCTAGTATATGGGGTGTTCATGGCTAGTCGAAAGCTCAAGCAATATTTCCTTGGTCATCCCATCACTGTGGTTAGTTATGCTCCTTTAGGGGATATCATTCAGAACAGAGAGGCCACACACCGGGTAGCTAAATGGGCCATTGAGCTTGTACCCCATGGTTTGAAGTATATGCCTCGGACGACTATTAAGTCTCAAGCACTCGTGGATTTTATCAATGACTGGACTGAGTTGCAAATGCCTGAGGAGAAGCCAGATAGCACATATTGGACTATTCACTTCGATGGATCCAGGCAATCGGAGGGCTCGGGGCTGGATTTGTTTTGACTTCCCCACGAGGCGATAAATTTTGTTATGTTTTAAGGTTGATGTTCCCTTGTACTAACAATGCAGCTGAGTATGAAGCCTTACTCCTTGGTCTTCGAATGGCTAAGGAGATGAATCTAAGCCGGGTGAGGTGCTTTGGCGACTCAGATTTGGTGGCTCAGCAAGTTTCAGGCACTTGGGATTCTAAGGACCCACTCATGGCAGCTTATCGCCGCGAGGTTGATGCTATTGCTGGTCATTTCAAAGGTTATCAAGTGGAACATGTTGATCATAGGAAAAATGAGGTGGCTGATGCTTTCAGCCAGTTAGGGTCCCAGCGTAAGCCGGTGCCACCTAACGTCTTCCTTGATATTTTACATAACCCTTCGGTCAAGTTGCCTACAGAGGAAGATCTTGCTATTCTTGACCCGGAGGCACAATTGGTGGCAGCTCTTCATGCTATTCCTGATTGGACAGTTCCATATTTGGCTTATATGACCCAGGGAGAGTTACCTGAAGATGAAACTTTAGCCAGGCAGATAACCCAGCGGTCTAAGTCAATGACTATTGTCAATGGAGAGTTACATCATTCCAGTGTCACAGGGGCGTTTCAACATTATGTTTCTCCTGAAGAAGGTCGTGAGATTCTATGAGAGATTCGTGAAGGAAATTGTGGTCATCATGCCAGCTCTAAATCTCTTGTAGCAAAGGCTTTCCTTCATGGGTTTTATTGGCTGACGGCTCATGCTGATGCAGAGGATTTGGTCAGTAAATGTGATGGATGTCGGAAATTTTCAAGACGAGCTCATGTGTCAGCTCAAGAATTATGGATGATTCCAATTACTTGGTCGTTTGCAGTCTGGGGGCTATATATGGTTGGACCTTTCAAGTGGTCCAAAGATAAAACAGACCCACCTTCTGGTGGTGGTTGACAAGTTCACAAAGTGGGTTGAGGCAGAGCCGGTCAGTAAGTGTGACGCGGCAACAGCGAGTTTAGTTCATCAAAAAGGTGATTTTCCAGTTTAGTTTTCCTCACAGCATTATAACTGATAATGGCACTAATTTTTCCAAGGGTGCAATGAAAGAGTTCTGTCAACGAGAGCATATTCGTCTTGATGTATCATCAATGGCTCACCCCCAGTCCAATGGCCAAGCTGAAAGAGCCAATCAAAAAAATTGAGAGGTCTCAAGCCCCGGCTTATGGTCCCTTTGCAGAGGACGCCGGGTCGTTGGGTGGAGGAATTACCCTCAGTGTTATGGAGTATCAATACTACCCCCAACGGATTTATGGGTTACATGCCTTTTTTCATGGTTTTCGGAGCAGAGGCGGTTCTCCCTAGTGACATCTGTCACGACTCGCCCCGTGCGGCGGCTTATGTTGAAGCTGATAATGAAAAAGCACGTCGGGATGCACTTGACTTGTTGGATGAAGAGCGTGACCTTGCGGAGGCTCGTTCGGCGATTTATCAGCAAGATCTGCGTCATTATCACAGCCACCGGGTTAAAATGGAACCTTTCAAGAAGGCCATTTGGTGCTCCGGCTTATCCAGGATCAAACTGATATGCACAAGTTATCCCCACCTTGGGAAGGGTCCTTTGTGATCAGCAAAAATCTGAACAATGGGTCATACTACCTTATCGATTTTCGAGACCACAAGAACTCACGCGCGTAGGAGGAGGAGACCCACCGACCGTGGAATATTGATCATCTTCGGCCTTATTACACCTGAGCCACCAGCTCTTGTGATGTACATATATTGTCAATGTATATATTATGGTTAATATAATAAAGCCGGCATCCCTGATAATTCAGGGTCTCTGTCATTTCATTTCTGAGAATAATGAGTCTTTATTGTCACTTCATATGATCACTTGGGGGCTTCCTGCTCATTGAGCATAGCTATGATTACCCTCTTGATCCAGCTTGTACGCCATGATTACCGCATACTTGGGGGCTTCCTGCTCACTGAGCATAGCTATGACTACCCTACTGATCCGAGAGCCGACAAAGGGAAGGTTGTGAAGTCGACTGAGGCGCAGCGGCTTGCGGCGCTGCGAAAGGAGCGGGCAATCTCCCCCCCCCCCCCAAGCTCGCCGCGACGGATGCTGATCTGGAGGTGCTCAAGACCCTTGTCGCACCCATTGTGGACAAGGTGAGCGGGATCAAGAGGATTGAGGGCGATCGCGTAGACTAGGCCGCCCGTTTTCTTCTTTTCTTGTCGCTGCTGGTCATGTTATGAGAACAATCTGTTAGAGCCGCGACAAGCTACCTTGTAATATAACTCTATTCCGGGTAATGATTGCAACGTTATTCCCTTTACTTGATTCCTCCCTTTGTATGTTTTTGCCCTACGCTTTTAGGGAACTTGCCGGTGCAGGCACCTTAGCCGCGAGCGCTGAGTGCGGAACGTCAGCAGCCTGCTGGTGGTGCCGCTACCGACAAGAAACCTTGTCTCAACAAGTCGCAGCTCACTTAAGTTGTTGAGCGGACTCGAAACAAAGTAAGGGCGCAACTAGCTACGAGTTGGTTCCTCCGGGCACAGGTTTTCCATACAAAGTGCGGTCATTCAAGGGAGATAACTTAAAAATTTTAAAAATCTGATTGCTCAAACTTTGGCAACTTAGCTTTTCTGTTGTTTGCTTCCTGGTAAGGCGAAACTTTCTTGAACAACGCCTAGTCCATATCATTATCTTCTCCTTCCCCCCCCCCCCGGCAAACTTGTGGGCGAGGGAACCTTCCTTTCCTTGAGAAAAAAGAAAGAAGAGAAAATAAAGATATGGAGCCTTACGGCTCGTTATTGCTTACCGGGGAGTAGGTGCTGCACAAAGTGTCAGATCACATATGCAAAAAATAGAAAGCATGAAATTGACAAGATGTGCGGAGCATATGAGCTTTACTTATGCACGGGGTCTGTGCCCGGCTTTGTACAAAGGATTACATGCAACAGCGGCAAGACTTGTACAAAAGGTGGTTGCCGAAACAGGTTCCGGCAACCGCGCCTTACGGGTAAAACTTACGAAGATGCTCAATGTTCCAGGAATTGCTCACCGGAATGCTATCTTCGGTCTCAAGGCGGACAGCGCCAGGCCTAGTGACTCGTTTCACCCTGTAAGGGCCTTCCCACTTCGGTGTCAACTTGTTGGAATTCTTGGCGGACTGAACACGCCGAAGAACAAGGTCGCCTTCCTCGAGACTTCTGGCGTTAACTTTGCGGCTATGGTAGCGGCGCAAAGCTTGCTGGTAGCGAGCAGCTCGTACAGCAGCCTGAAGACGGTCTTCCTCGAGGAGTAGTGCGTCATCTTGTCGCAGCTGCTCTTGCTCAAGCTCATCATAAGCGAGCACTCGAGGTGACCCGTATACGAGTTCCATGGGGAGAACTGCCTCTGCTCCATAGATTAGAGCGAAAGGTGTCTGGCCAGTGGCTCGATTTGGCGTCGTCCTGATCGACCAAAGAACCACCGGCAGCTCCTCGATCCAGTTTCTTCCGCACTTGTGCAGCCTGTCGAAAGTTCTGGTCTTGAGCCCACACAGCACTTCAGCATTTGCCCTCTCCGCTTGACCGTTGCTTCTCGGGTGAGCAACAGAAGCGAAGCAGACCTTGGTGCCAAGATCTTGGACGTACTGCATGAAGGTGTGGCTCGTGAATTGCGTACCGTTGTCGGTGATTATCCTGTTAGGAATCCCGAAGCGGCAAACAATCGACCTGAAGAACTTGACTGCTGACTGTGCTGTCACCTTCCTCGCTGCTTCCACTTCCGGCCACTTTGTGAACTTGTCGATTGCAATGTACAAGTACTCAAAGCCCCCGACTGCTCGGGGAAAGGGGCCGAGGATGTCGAGCCCCCAGACCGAAAATGGCCAGGATAAAGGGATCATCTGGAGAGCTTGAGCTGGTTGGTGTATCTGCTTGGAATGGAACTGGCACGCTTCACACTTGGTTACTTGTGCAGTTGCATCCTGGAGGGCTGTCAGCCAAAAGAAACCTTGCCGGAATGCTTTGCCGGCAAGTGCTCTTGCGCCAATGTGGTGACCACATATGCCTCCATGTATCTCTGCCAACAGCTTTTGTCCGTCTTTCCGGTGAATACACTTCAATTTCACACCGTTGAGTCTTCTTCTGTACAGTGTGTTGTCGACAAACTGGTACATACTTGACTGCCGGGCTACTCTTTCCGCTTCTTCTTGCTCTTCGGGAAGTTCTCCTGTCTGAAGGAAACGGACAATCTGCTGTGCCCATGCAGGAGCTTGTGGCTCGACAACAAGGACTAAAGGCAAATCTGCTGCTGCGGGAACATCCGCTTCTACGGCGAGAACCTGCGGTTCTGCCGGAGCTTGACGTTCCCCGGCAAGCTTGCCGGAGCAAAACTTGTCGGGAGCTTCTGCTTCAATGGAACAAACCCTAGGGCTTGCCGGAGCAGACTGCTCCTCAGCGCTCTTGGCGTTGATCTTGGGGACCTTCTTGGCCAAAGGCAAATCTACTGCTACGGGAACATCCGCTTCTACGGCGAGAACCTGCGGCTCTGCCGGAGCTTGACGTTCCCCGGCAAGCTTGCCGGAGCAAAACTTGTCGGGAGCTTCTGCTTCAACGGAACAAACCCTAGGGCTTGCCGGAGCAGACTGCTCCTCAGCACTTTTGGCGTTGATCTTGGGGACCCTCTTGGCGGCGGCTTCGGGAAGCTCTGCCGGAAAATAGTCACCAGAAATCAACTTCCTCTTCTTGCTCTGTCCAGTTGATGGCGTTACAGATGGTTGAGTCAGCTTGAGCACAAAGATCCCTGGTTCCACAGGTAACTTAAGTGCGACGCACTTTGATAGGCCATCGGCAATGGTGTTCTGAGCTCTTGGAACATGCTCCATCTGTAGGCCGTCAAAGTGCTCTTCTAGCTTTATCACTTCATCGACGTATGCTTCCATCAACGGACTCTGATAGCTCTTGTTCACTTGGCGGACGACAAGCTGCGAGTCACCCCTGACAATGAGCTTCTTGATCCCAAGGTCTGCCGCGATCCTGAGACCGGCAAGCAAGCCTTCATACTCTGCAGTATTGTTTGTTGCTTGCTCCTTGGGAAAGTGCATCTGGACTACGTACTTGAGGTGCTCTCCGGTGGGTGCGACAAGCAGCACGCCAGCGCTGGCGCCTTGCAGCGAAAAGGCACCATCAAAGTACATCAGCCACTCTTTGCTTGCTTCCTCGACGGGGATGCTCGTTTCTGGAATTTCTTCATCTGGTGTTGGCGTCCATTCTGCTATGAATTCTGCCAATGCTCTGCTTTGGATAGTTGAAGTACTCTCAAACTTGAGGCCAAAGCTTGACAGTTCCAGTGCCCACTCAACAATCCTGCCTGTCGCTTCTGGATTCTGTAGTATCCTCTTCAGCGGAAAACGAGTGACAACTGTGATCTCATGTTCTTGGAAGTAATGGCGCAGCTTTCTCGAGGCCATGAGAAGGCCGAAAAGCAATTTCTGCACACCAGAGTACCTTGACCTAGCCCCTGCAGAAGGGAACTGACAAAGTAAACTGGGCGCTGCACCATTCTCTTCTGTATCTCCTCGCGCGTCTGCGTAGATCCATCCTTGTCGGGACCAGAGCTTGTCGAGGAAGCCCCCTGCTTGTCGCTGGATGCGCCTGCCGTGGTTGTTGGCTCATCATCTGCCTCCCTCTCTGCTACTAACGCAGCACTAACCACTTGATTGGTTGCCGCTATATACAGCAACAACCTCTCTTGTGGCTTAGGTGCGACAAGTGTTGGAGCGGAGGACAGGTATCTCTTCAAGTCTTGCAGCGCAGCCAAATATGCCGGGGGTCGGGATGACAAGATCCTTGCCAACTACTTCCCGCTGGTGCTCAAGCCCAACGTCAGGTCCTGGCTCATGCACTTGCCGGACGACTCCGTATCCTCCTGGGCAGACCTATGCCATCAGTTTGTCGGCGCCTTTACAGGCGGCCACAAACCCCATGGCCAAGAGAGTGACCTTCATCTGCTCGCCCAGAAGGAAGGAGAGCCCCTGCGCAAGTACATTTAGAGATTTAGCAGTGTACAGCACAACATCCCAGATGTCCACCCTGCCGCGGTCATCAGCGCGTTCCATCAGAACATGCATAACCGCAGGATGCGGGAGGAGATGGCGATGTGCAAGATCAGAGACGTCAGTGAGCTGTATGCCCTGGCCGACAAGTGTGCACGTGCTGAGGAAGGGAGGAAACTCCCCGGAGAGAATACAGGAGCAGGAGGATCTGACAGCGAGGATGCTGCCCCGGCAAAGAAAAGTCGGCGGCGGAACAACAGGAAGAAGTAAGGCAAAGATGTGCTAGTCATTGAGCAGTCCGGCAATGAAGGTGGCGCCAAGAAAGCCAAAGCTGGTAGCTCCGGCAAGGAGATTGCCGCATGCACCAACTGCCAGGCTGTGGCGGTCACCGACAAGCAGGACAGCACCGACAAGCAGTACTGCAAGATCCACCGCACCAAGGGCCATGACCTCCAGAGCTGCAAGAAGGTCGAGCAGCTTGTCCAGTAGCAAAAGGCTGAATACAAGCGACGCGACAAGGAGAGGGCCCAAGGAGGCGCTGGAGAATCCGGCAAGAAGCGCGCCGGCCGGGGAGGACGCCGCGGCAAGGCCAAGCAGCGGCAAGGAGATAGACCTCCCCGCGGCCGCGACAAGGATGAAGATGACGACGACGACGAAGACATGGATGATGTCGAGACCAATGAGCAGGAGTTCCAGAAAGCCACAGAGGTCTTGTGCGTTGACGGCGGTGCTTCTCTACATACTTCGCACCGCCAACTCAAGCAGTGGGTGCGGGAAGTCAATGCGGCGGAACCACCTGTCGAGTCACGCAAGCTTCTAAAATGGTCCAGCACGCCTATCATCTTTGATATTGAGGACCACCCTGATTGCACAACTGCGGTCGGGTGCTTGTCGATGTTGGTTTCACCAACTATCCGCAACCTCAAGGTCACTAAGATGCTAGTTGACGGCGGGGCCGGCTTGAACCTGATCTCCTCCGCTGTACTCCAGAAACTCCAGATCCGTGACAGCGAGCTTGAAGAGACCGGCACATTCCAAGGAATCAACCCGGGAAGGAGCAAGCCGAAGGGGAAAGTCACGTTGCCAGTAACATTTGGCAGCGAGGTGAACTTCAGGACTAAGAGGGTCACTTTTGACGTTGCCGATTTTCCATTACCTCACAATGGGATACTCGGTCGTCCAGCACTCGCCAAGTTCATGGCAACCTCTCACTACGCATACAACGTGTTGAAGATGCCAGGCCCGATAAGCGTCATCTCTGTCCCTGGCGACAAGGATGCTCTTATCTGTGCCGACAAGATCTACCGGGAAGCGGCAGCCGCAATAGATCGCAAGTCACCTGCCGTTGAAGCTCCCGGGGGGAAGAAGAAGACCAAGTCCGGCAAGAGTTCTGATGCCCACTCCGGCAAGCGCACCTCTTCGGAGTGCTGCGCTGCCGTCGAGGACGCACCATCGAGCTCCACCGGCAAGTGTAAGAAGACAATGGCAGCTCCGCCAGAGACCAAGAAGGTGTCCGCCAAGGAGGACGGCACTGGTGGTACCTTCACCATCAGTGCCACTCTCGACCCTAAATAGGAAAGCGCGCTCATTGCTTTCCTGCGGGCGAACGTCGACGTGTTTGCGTGGCAACCGTCTGACATCCCCGGTGTACCCAGGAAAGTAATTGAGCACCATCTTGCCGTTCGTCCTCATGCGCGGCCCGTCAAGCAGAAGGTCAGGAAGCAAGTAGTGGAGCGCCAAGAATTCATCGCAGAAGAGATCAAGAAGTTGGAAGCAGCAGGCCTTGTCAGAGGAGTGCTCCATCCTACGTGGTTGGCCAATCCTGTAGTCGTGCGCAAGGCGAACGGGAAATGGAGACTTTGTATCGACTTTACCGATGTTAACAAAGCTTGTCCCAAAGACCCATTTCCTTTGCCGTGCATTGACCAGATTGTTGACTCCACGGTCGGGTGTGACTTGCTTTCATTTCTTGATGCATACTCAGGATACCATCAGATCTTCATGGCAGAAGAGGATGAGGAGAAGACCGCATTCATCACTCCATGTGGCACGTACTATTTCATACGGATGCCTTTCGGTTTAAAAAATGTTGGTTCAACATTTGCAAGGGTAGTCCATGTCGCTCTTGAGCCACAAATACACAGAAATGTGGAAGCCTACATGGATGACATAGTGGTCAAGAGCAAGGACAAGGCAACTCTGATTCAAGATTTAGACGAGACCTTTGCAAATCTGCGCAAGATCAGCCTCAAGCTCAACCCCGAGAAGTGTGTGTTTGGAGTCCCCTCCGGCAAGCTTCTCGGGTTCTTCGTGTCTCAGCGGGGAATCGAAGCCAATCCCGACAAGATCAAGGCCATTGAGCAGATTGAAGCACCAAAGCGCATCAAGGATGTACAAAGACTTGCCGGTTGCGTGGCTGCTCTCAGCAGGTTTATCTCTAGGTCTGCTGAGCGTGCCCTGCCGTTTTTCAAAATATTGAAAAAAGCAGGTCCAATGAAATGGACTCCGGAAGCGGAGGCTGCGCTGCAAGACTTGAAGAGATACCTGTCCTCCGCTCCAACACTTGTCGCACCTAAGCCACAAGAGAGGTTGCTGCTGTATATAGCGGCAACCAATCAAGTGGTTAGTGCTGCGTTAGTAGCAGAGAGGGAGGCAGATGACGAGCCAGCAACCACGGCAGGCGCATCCAGCGACAAGCAGGGGGCTTCCTCGACAAGCTCTGGTCCCGACAAGGATGGATCTGCGCAGACGCGCGAGGAGATACAGAAGAGAATGGTGCAGCGCCCAGTTTACTTTGTCAGTTCCCTTCTGCAGGGGGCTAGGTCAAGGTACTCTGGTGTGCAGAAGTTGCTTTTCGGCCTTCTCATGGCCTCGAGAAAGCTGCGCCATTACTTCCAAGCACATGAGATCACAGTTGTCACTCATTTTCCGCTGAAGAGGATACTACAGAATCCAGAAGCGACAGGCAGGATTGTTGAGTGGGCACTGGAACTGTCAAGCTTTGGCCTCAAGTCTGAGAGTACTTCAACTATCCAAAGCAGAGCATTAGCAGAATTCATAGCAGAATGGACGCCAACACCAGATGAAGAAATTCCAGAAACGAGCATCCCCGTCGAGGAAGCAAGCAAAGAGTGGCTGATGTACTTTGATGGTGCCTTTTCGCTGCAAGGCGCCGGCGCTGGCGTGCTGCTTGTCGCACCCACCAGAGAGCACCTCAAGTACGTAGTCCAGAACTCCAGATGCACTTTCCCAAGGAGCAAGCAACAAACAATACTGCAGAGTATGAAGGCTTTCTTGCCGGTCTCAGGATCTCGGCAGACCTTGGGATCAAGAAGCTCATTGTCAGGGGTGACTCACAGCTTGTCGTCCGCCAAGTGAACAAGAGCTATCAGAGTCCGTTGATGGAAGCATACGTCGATGAAGTGAGAAAGCTAGAAGAGCACTTTGACGGCCTATAGATGGAGCATGTTCCAAGAGCTCAGAACGCCATTGCCGATGGCCTATCAAAGAGCGCCGCACTTAAGTTACCTGTGGAACCAGGGATCTTTGTGCTCAAGCTGACTCAACCGTCTGTAACGCCATCAACTGGACAAAGCAAGAAGAGGAAGTTGATTTCTGGTGACTATTTTCCGGCAGAGCTTCCCGAAGCCGCCGCCAAGAAGGTCCCCAAGATCAACGCCAAAAGTGCTGAGGAGCAGTCTGCTCCGGCAAGCCCTAGGGTTTGTTCCGTTGAAGCAGAAGCTCCCGACAAGTTTTGCTCCGGCAAGCTTGCCGGGGAACGTCAAGCTCCGGCAGAGCCGCAGGTTCTCGCTGTAGAAGCGGATGTTCCCGCAGCAGTAGATTTGCCTTTGGCCAAGAAGGTCCCCAAGATCAACGCCAAGAGCGCTGAGGAGCAGTCTGCTCCGGCAAGCCCTAGGGTTTGTTCCGTTGAAGCAGAAGCTCCCGACAAGTTTTGCTCCGGCAAGCTTGCCGGGAAACGTCAAGCTCCGGCAGAGCCGCAGGTTCTCGCCGTAGAAGCAAATGTTCCCGCAGCAGCAGATTTGCCTTTAGTCCTTGTTGTCGAGCCACAAGCTCCAGCATGGACACAACAGATTGTCCGTTTCCTTTAGACAGGAGAACTTCTCGAAGAGCAAGAAGAAGCGGAAAGAGTAGCCCGGCAGTCAAGTATGTACCAGTTTGTCGACAACACACTGTACAGAAGAAGACTCAACGGTGTGAAATTGAAGTGTATTCACCGGGAAGACGGACAAAAGCTGTTGGCAGAGATACATGGAGGCATATGTGGTCACCACATTGGCGCAAGAACACTTGCCGGCAAAGCATTCCGGCAAGGTTTCTTTTGGCCGACAGCCCTCCAGGATGCAACTGCACAAGTAACCAAGTGTGAAGCGTGCCAGTTCCATTCCAAGCAGATACATCAACCAGCTCAAGCTCTCCAGACGATCCCTTTATCCTGGCCATTTTCGGTCTGGGGGCTCGACATCCTCAGCCCCTTTCCCCGAGCATTCGGGGGCTTTGAGTACTTGTATGTTGCAATCGACAAGTTCACAAAGTGGCCGGAAGTGGAAGCAGTGAGGAAGGTGACAGCACAGTCAGCAGTCAAGTTCTTCAGGTCGATTGTTTGCCGCTTCGGGATTCCTAACAGGATAATCCCCGACAACGGTACGCAATTCACGAGCCACACCTTCATGTAGTACGTCCAAGATCTTGGCACCAAGGTCTGCTTCGCTTCTGTTGCTCATCCGAGAAGCAACGGTCAAGCGGAGAGGGCAAATGCTGAAGTGCTGCGTGGGCTCAAGACCAGAACTTTCGACAGGCTGCACAAGTGCGGAAGAAACTGGATAGAGGAGCTGCCGGTGGTTCTTTGGTCGATCAGGATAACGCCAAATCGAGCCACTGGCCAGACACCTTTCGCTCTAATCTATGGAGCAGAGGCAGTTCTCCCCACGGAACTCGTATACGGGTCACCTCGAGTGCTCGCTTATGATGAGCTTGAGCAAGAGCAGCTGCGACAAGATGACGCGCTACTCCTCGAGGAAGACCGTCTTCAGGCTGTTGTACGAGCTGCTCGCTACCAGCAAGCGATTGCGCCGCTACCATAGCCGCAAAGTTAACGCCAGAAGTCTCGAGGAAGGCGACCTTGTTCTTCGGCGTGTTCAGTCCACCAAGAATTCCAACAAGTTGACGCCGAAGTGGGAAGGCCCTTACAGGGTGAAACGAGTCACTAGGCCTGGCGTTGTCCGCCTTGAGACCGAAGATAGCATCCGGTGAGCAATTCCTGGAACATTGAGCATCTTCGTAAGTTTTACCCGTAAGGCGCGGTTGCCGGAACCTGTTCCGGTAACCACCTTTTGTACAAGTCTTGCCGCTGTTGCATGTAATCCTTTGTACAAAGCCGGGCACAGACCCCGTGCATAAGTAAAGCTCATATGCTCCGCACATCTTGTCAATTTCATGCTTTCTATTTTTTGCATATGTGATCTGACACTTTGTGCAGCACCTACTCCCCGGTAAGCAATAACGAGCCGTAAGGCTCCATATCTTTATTTTCTCTTCTTTCTTTTTTCTCAAGGAAAGGAAGGTTCCCTCGCCCACAAGTTTGCCGGGGGGGAAGGAGAAGATAATGGTATGGACCAGGCGTCGTTCAAGAAAGTTTCGCCTTACCAGGAAGCAAACAACAGAAAAGCTAAGTTGCCAAAGTTTGAGCAATTAGATTTTTAAAATTTTTAAGTTATCTCCCTTGAACGACCGCACTTTGTATGGAAAACCTGTGCGCGGAGGAACCAACTCGTAGCTAGTTGCGCCCTTACTTTGTTTTGAGTCCGCTCAACAACTTAAGTGAGCTGCGACTAGTTGCGACAAGGTTTCTTGTCGATAGCGGCACCGCCAGCAGGCTGCTGACGTTCCGCACTCAGCGCTCGCGGCTAAGGTGCCTGCACCGGCAAGTTCCCTAAAAGCGTAGGGCAAAAACATACAAAGGGAGGAATCAAGTAAAGGGAATAACATTGCAATCATTACCCAGAATAGAGTTATATTACAAGGTAGCTTGTCGCGGCTCTAACAGATTGTTCTCATAACATGACCAGCAGCGACAAGAAAAGAAGAAAACGGGCGGCCTAGTCTACGTGATCGCCCTCAATCCTCTTGATCCCGCTCACCTTGTCCACAATGGGTGCGACAAGGGTCTTGAGCGCCTCCAGATCAGCATCCGTCGCGGCGAGCTTGGGGGGGAAGATTGCCCGCTCCTTTCGCAGTGCCGCAAGCCGCTGCGCCTCGGTCGACTTCACAACCTTCCCTTTGTCGGCTCTCGCAGCCATGGCGGAAGTGGTGGAGGAGGTCGACGGCGTTGGTGGTGCTGGTGGCGATGGGGGGCGGGGCGCTGCTCTCTTTCAGCTTTGGGAAGACGAGGGAGCGGCGAAGATTTCCGAGATTGGAATAGCAACCGGCGAATGGGCGAACTACCCCTGTTTCCCCTGCATATAAAGAGGGAGGGGGCGGACGTTCCACCTTTCCGAATAAAAAACCACCCACGATCTCTCCCACGACGCTGCATTCAACGCGTGCCATTCGGGGAGGGCGCGGTGGATACGGGGAGAGATATGGCGTAACCCAGGCCGCGCGAGCCCGTGCCCTGTTTTGGGCCTGGCCCAACAGCGCTCGGCATCGTGTATGGCCCAGGCCCGGGAGCTCCTGTCGGTGTACTAGAGTAGGGGTACCCTAGTATCCCGAACTTGTGCACGGGCAGTCGCAGCGTCCCGCGGCAAGGCTTGCCGGGTGACCGCCAAGATCCTCCGTGGTTCCTTTGGAGCCATTCAAGGACAAAGTATCCAAGCCAAGGAGACAAGACCCCGGCAAGAGGAGCTTGCCGGGAAGGCCAACCAAGGCATTCAAGCCAAGGAGACAAGACCCCGGCAAGAGGAGCTTGCCGGGAAGGCCAACCAAGGCATCTCAAGGAACTTGCCGCGACGCGCCACGCATCCCAGCAGGGCCCGGTGAGCGACAAGCTCCCGGACGCGACAAGACAACGACCGCTGCAAGGCGCTTGCCGCGGCAAGCCACCACTCTATGCCCGCGCTCCAGCACATCCACCAACGTGTCGCTCTGGGACCCTTCCAGGCGTACGTGGCGGGAGGCTATGCAGCCAGCGGTGAGCGGTGGCAAGCGGCGCTGACAAGATTGCCATTGTGGCGAGCAGTGGCGTCCCTAACGATCCCTTTTGCACTATTTAGGCGACGCGGACGGGCATTTAATGCCCTTGTCCCCTGCCGTCAGGGTTAGGTATGATACACTGTAGCAGGTAGTTGTACCAACCGCAACACCTTTCCATTTTTACCCTTGTCTACGTTGCCACCTGTCGGTGACCCCTTGAGCATACAAAAGGAGGCCCATGCGCAATGTGGAGGAAAGGAGGAAAGAGGAAGAGAACACTCACGCTCGGTCTCGTTAGCTGCTGGGGTGTACTGTAGCACTCCGCGCTCCCGAGCTAGAACTCAATACAAACCACAAAGCAGGAGTAGGGTTTTACGCATCCGTGCGGCCCGAACCTGGGTAAACTGCTCGTGTGCTTTGCCTCGATCCGCTCTTCGTGCGACCCTCGCCCCCGCCGAACCGAAAGGGACTCGGTCCGCCGGTCCCATAGGTGCTCGTGGATTAGTCCCCCGACATCAGGTGTAGCCCAGTTGATACCGGTCAACACTCTAAACACAACTTCATCATCTATAAGATTTGATGCATCAATGTCAGGAGCGAAGGTGTGCTTACTCGTCGGTGGGATGAGGTCCACCTTTTGGTGAACCGGTGCCTTCATCTTCTTGTTCTCAGCATCATAAGCCGCCTGGTATTGGGATAGATTGGTTTCTTCAGCAAGCTTGCTCACCATTGGATGCATTGCTCTTGCTATTTCTGCAAAGTCATCAGCACTGAAGGGAGACCCATCTTCTTTTACACTCGGGCAGCCATTGGCCAAGTCTTCTGGGTCTACATCAGCTTGCCATGCCTTTGCCCGGCTTAAGGCAGTC
Source organism: Triticum dicoccoides (assembly GCF_002162155.2). Classification (NCBI taxonomy): domain Eukaryota; kingdom Viridiplantae; phylum Streptophyta; class Magnoliopsida; order Poales; family Poaceae; genus Triticum; species Triticum dicoccoides. The sequence goes on along the minus strand of NC_041390.1, from coordinate 129,485,667 downwards.
AACGCACCGGCTCTGGCAGATGCTCGCTTTAAATCGTCGATCCTTTGGGGAAGCATTGATAGCCTCTCCAATGTTCCCTTGATGAGAGTGGGCGGGTGCTTTTTATGGATAGCAGCAACAATGGTCCGTTGAGCGCCAATGTATAGCTGTTCTACAAGAGTGTAGACCGCCTTGAGCTTGATGCGCATGTCTGAGCCCAACTTGACGCTCCGGGAGCCTGCATCAGTAAAGGTATTGATGAACCGACAGATGATTATGATATGCCTACTGGTGTAAAGGAGTTATGCTTACTACTTACCAGAGATAGTTGATGTCATGCTATTGACATGATGCTTTAAACCGGACAATTTGTCAGTCACCGGTTTAAGGGCTGCCTCGGCATCTTCTACTCTCTTTAATAGAGCTCCAAGCCAGTTTTATCAGCATTGAAGTTCTGTTTCAACTGCTCAATGGCCTCCAATGCAGTCTTCAGTTCTGACTTGGCCTTGGATGTTTCAGATTGCTGAGTTTTAATGTTGGCCCTCAGATCATTGATTTGGGAATCCTTCTCAGTTAGTTCGGCCTGTGACATGAACAAACATGGAAGGAATTATGATCATGATAATTTTTTGAAGTCCCAAGCACAATACAAGTATTTTCCTTGGCACTTGGGGGCTAATGCCTATTGCTCTTTCAAAGAAAAATTTATCTAATGACCCGGGCAAATGATATGATCTGGTTTATATAGACTACATATTGGGATATTGGTCTCAGCCAGGGTGATAAGTCCCGGTTTATTCATACTGGTTAAAGAGGCCCTTGGGGGCTACAGATGCAAAATTGATTACTGCTAATTAAAGCCCTGACTTAACTTGATAGTTTAAGCCGGCCCTTTGGGGCTACTAGTGATGATGTTCATCTATTTCTGACTATTTGAAAGTCTGCAGTATATTCAATTCTATCATATTCTATAGACTTGGTGGCTGATAGATATATTTACGAGGAGGATTTTGCTGCATTACCTCATAGCGCTCCTTCATCAAGTTGACCAAGCCGACTTCAAAATCATGGTTGGTATACAGATGGTTCAGATAACCGGAGTGGATTTCTTGGGTGCCAAACTGAGGGTAGCTTTCCAAGTCTACCTTGCACTTGCCTTTATCAGCAGCAGAAAAATTCTTCCTTGGCGTTGTGCTTGGATAAGGCAGTAGGGTTACCCGGTGCTGTATAACCAAGCCCGGTGATGACGACATCGTCAGTTTTTTCTTCAGTGGGTTTGATGGGACCTGGAGACTTAGGGATGACCGGTTCAACGTCCATATGATCTATGGTGACGTTGTGATCTTTTGGTGGCGGCTCATCAATGGTAGCCTCAATAGTTGGATGAGAGGCCTCTGGCATTTGTTTTTACGGCTCAGAAGGGTTGGAATCTTCAGCCCGCTTGTTCAGTTTTGCCTTCTTGCTGGGCTTGGCCATACCACTGGAAAGAAGAAATATAAGATGTCAGCATATCAATCAACTATGAAGTTTTGAGTGATGGAATACACTCTTACCCAGACATAGTTTTGAAGGTTGGGATTTGAGTCCTCGTTGAGTCACCAGAGGAGGAATGAGATGTTCCTTGATAGTTTGAATCGGATGGGTTAAGAGGTTGTCAAAAAAGACTCGCCTTAGGATAAGATAAGTCAGAAATAGTTGAAACCTCCGGTCGAAGTTTGCGAGGTGCTGGGGTGTTCAGTAAGCCGGAAGATAAAACTCCACCGCCACTGTTCCGGGTTGTGCGGCGAGCCTCATGATGCTACTTCTTCAAAATAAAGTTGGGATCCAAGTAAGCTAAAGGGTGAGAAAATCTTACTTTCCGGCTCGCTTGTCGGGTTTTTTGTGTTGGCAGAGGTTCTGAGCCGGAGGAAAGAGTAGTTACCTCTTTATCATCTGCACGGCTGGCCTCCGCATCATCCTGATAATGGTCATTGTCAATAAGATGTACAAAAAACAAGCCAAGGGAGTCGAGTTATACCTCTGACTCATCATCATCATCATCCAAGTTAATAACTCAGCGGCTTTGGTCTTCTTCTTGGCAGGCTTTTTGATAGCCTTGCTCTTGGTCTGGGTCTTCTTGGCCGGTTTATCCAACAGCTTCTTGGTCCAAAAAGGTGAATCATCCTGTAAAAATTGAATGAGTATGAACAGGCAGTACAAATGAAAACATAGTTCAAGTATGCATTTGATTCAAGGCTTACAGCTGGCGGTTTATTCTGAACGCAGAAAGGATTTAATCTGACTTGACTACAATCTTCCAAGCTCTCATTTAGCAGGGTTTTGGTCATATTGTTGACGTCTTCATCAGTCATTTCAATCTGACAGTGGCGTTGAGGATCTGTTAACTCGCCAGTGTACTCGCACGTTAAGCCGGGCCGGCGGCTTAGAGGTAAGATTCTCCAGGCGACCCAGCATTGAACTAGATCAATTACGGTCAAACCGTTGGCCATCAAGGCCCGGATCTTTGCAAAAACCGGCGAGTATTTCTTCCGCTCTGTTGTGCTGATACGGTCTGGAAGATGATGTCTGTTACTAAGCCGGCTGGCACGATAACCCGGCAAGGGATTTTCCCCTTCTGGCGAAGTATCTTGGAAATAAAACCAAGTCAGGTTCCAGTCTTTGGGGTGACTAGGAAGAGTGGCAGCTGGGAAGGTGGCTTCTTTCCGGCGCTATATAGAAATGCTGCCTAGCTCTAAGCTAGTCCTGACTGTGAACTCGTTTTGCCGTTTTAAGTAGTAGAACTCCCTGAATAGTTCTACGGTTGGCTCCTGTTGAAGGTACACCTCGCAGAATACTTGGAAATTACAGATGTTTGAAACGAAGTTGGGTCGATATCTTGTGGATGGATCTTGAAAAAATGCAGCACATCACGGAAGAATTTCGAGCCAGGAGGGCTGAAGCTCCGGTTTAAGTGATCAGTAAAGAAATCACTTCACCGTCCTTAGGCTCAGGGCGAGTTTCATCTTTTTTGCTAAGACGCCAGTCTGAACATAATCATTCAGGTCTTCCTCGGTGACCCGGGAAACGACCTAGTTGCAAGCGGTGACAGTCTTGACCATTTTCGAGGAAAAAGGCCTAAAAGAATAAATATTACCGGCTTAAGATCATGTTATCAGGCCAGATCATTGATTTAAAGGTAAAAATGCGGTAAGCAGGCTAAACAGGTTAAGCCAGAGAATGAACATTGAAGTACGCAGATATTCATATTGGCGGCTTAAAAGGGGACTAATGGTATGTACCGGATTAAGGATTCTACTGTTAAGCCAGGCAGAGTTTAAAAGTCAAGTATATTATGCAAAACCAAATATAAGGATGAATAAGCAAGCATGGTTAAACCGGAGAAGCATTGTCGGGTCATGCAAATTATGTAGTGCATGGTGGCGGTTTAAACAAGGCCTAGTGTTACATGATGGATCTCGATTTGCGATACAAGCCGCCATGGCAGCTATGGTATTTCAAATTGATCAGCGAAAATTTTGCGAAGTGTTGGGCAAACAAATTTTGCAAGTTGGAGCAATAATTTTGGATCTACCACAGTTCAGAAAAAAGCAGTACAATTCTAAACCTAAGGTGGTGGCAGTAGAAAAGTTTGATGCTCCGATGAGATCTTCTATGGAAAGATGATATTTTAATGATGAAAATGAATGCTAAAACTACTTCCACACAAGGTTTATGACCTATCTAGATTAAAAGCTATTTTGAGTTGAAGGAAAACAACAAAGAACGGCAAGAACACCGATGAACTACCCAAACCCTAATGCAGATCTGAGATAAAAGGGGACGTGCACTTATAGGTGATGAGGAGCAGCGGTGGTGCGGCAGAGTTCCCTGGTCCGGTCAGGTCGATGCATCGGCATGAGTTGATGCAGCGGTCGAAAGTCGCGGCGGCGAAGCTCGGGCGATAGAGGAGACGCGAGAGGAAGAAGAAAGCAAGGAGGCGAGGGGGGAAATGATAAAGACCCCCGTCCCTGTTTATAAGGGGGTGTGAAAGGATCGATATGGTTGACTAGAGGGGGGTGAATAGGCAACTAACAATTTTTAGCTTTTCTTTAACAATTTAAACTTTGCATCAAAGTAGGTTGTCTAGATATGCAACTAGGTGAGCAACCTATATGATGCAACGAGGATAGGTACACAAGCAAGCAAGAGATATGAAACAAGTAAGCTTGCTCAAATAAAGGCACGAGATAACCAAGAGTGGAGACGGTGGAGACGAGGATGTGTTGCCGAAGTTCCTTCCCTTTGAGAGGAAGTACGTCTCTGTTGGAGCGGTGTGGAGGCACAATGCTCCCCAAGAAGCCACTAGGGCCACCGTATTCTCCTCATGCCCTCACACAATGCGAGATGCCGTGATTCCACTATTGGTGCCCTTGAAGGCGGCGACCGAACCTTTACAAACAAGGTTGGGGCTCTCTCCACAACTTAATTGGAGGCTCCCAACAAAAACCACGAAGCTTCACCACAATGGAATATGGCTCCGAGGTGACCTCAACCGTCTAGGGTGCTCAAACACCCAAGAGTAACAAAATCCACACAAGAAAGTATGGGGGAAGCAAATATCCTTTGGTGGAAGTGTAGATCTAGGTCTCCTCCTTCAATCCCTAGCAAATCAACAAGTTTGAGTGGCTAGAGAGAGAGATCGGTCAAGAGAGCTTGAAGGGCATTAATGGTGGAGTGAGAGAGGTCAAAGGTGGGAGTGGCAGGTGGGAGAAGCTCCCTTAAATAGTCACCCACATTTCCAACTGTTACTGCGTTTTTTGCACTACAGCGGTACAACCGGTCCTCGTCCCGGTACAACCGGGACTCATGGTGTAACTGCAGAACCCTACCAAGCGATACAACCGGACAGGCGGGCGGTAGTACCGGCTAAGAAAAATAACCGGACTAACTGCCTGGCTACCGCACAACCACCGCATCAAAACAGGAGCTTGACTGGTACTTGGGCGGTGCCTGGCCGGAACAACCGCATGGCCTTGAGCTCTTGGGCGGCTAAGTTCTGAGCGGAAGAACCGCTCGGACCACCGGTGGTACCGGTCATCGTGGAACGACCGGACCAACCGGGCCACTACCGCCCAAGAACCGCATCAAACCAGAAGCGAGAGCGGTACTTGAGCAGTGCATGGACGGAACCACCGCCCCAGCTGTTGCAGAGCATGGTGCCGGTACCACCGCCTGGAGGCAGCGGTACAACCGCTCGAGCAAAGCTGGTGAGCGACAAGACCCAGCGGTACAACCGCTCCAGAGAGCGATACAACCGCTGGGCAGAAACGGTGAGCAGGAAAGAGGGGAAGAGGCAAGGAAAACTCTCTCTCACACACACACCTGAGGAAGGCAAATAGAGGGTGAGAAAAGTGTACGTGAACTGATTCCCCCAGAGCTTCCTAATGAGGATTCCCTCTTGATAGTACGGGTACTCTACGACCAAAGAAAATAAAAGCGTAGAGGACACGTCTTCGATCTTTTCCTTCGAGAGGCAATAGCAATCTGATGTAAGCCTAAGCATCAAGAACCTGAAACATATAGCACACGATTAGACCACAAAGGGTTGTCATCATCATCCAAAACATAAAGTAGGGAAATTCCCTTTCAATCTCCCCCTTTTTGGTGGATGATGACAACAACACGATTTGCAAGAGATAAGTCAATGAAATCTAGACGGAACTCCCCCTGAATGTGTGCCCCAAGAAGTACTAGCTGTTAGAAAGCATGGGCACACTTTCAGGACTAGACTCCCCCTAGATTTTATAGACTCATCACTCTGAGCTCAAAAGGATAGACAATATAATACTTAGAGGCAATAATAACGATAATGACCTACGAACGGAAAGGTAAACGGAGAACAAGTCTCACACACAAACACAAAATACGAGAACAAGAGAAAAACCCAAGCAAATCCCCGAGACCTATAGAACCCTCTCCCCCTTTGGCATCAAGACACCAAAAAGGAAAAGAGCGAAGCTAGCGACCCAAAGCTCAGGCGTCCTCCTCTGACTCCTCGGTTGCATCTGGATCTTCATCATCAGAGTCGTCATTGTCGTCGTGATCAGATTCTTCCATGGCATTGTCAGCTGCTGCAAACGAGGATGATGGCTGGGGAGGGGCTTCATCATCAGTCCAGGTGCTATGGGTAGAGATCCGACGCTCCTCTGGGGTGATGCTCTTCTCAGAGCCACTCTGAACCTGCATGTTGAGGTGCTTCATCATTGCAATTTGGCAACGCCGTGCAAGCTTCTCATTGACATGTGCCTCATACATCTTCTGGATGTCAGCCTAGAGACAAAAGGTCTTCTTCACCTTGGCAATAAGTTTGGCCACTCACGAAGGCTTGGCCCCTGGCTCCAGCTCAAAGTCCTCATCGTTAGAAGTAGCATAGACATCCTCAGGAGCATGTTCAGGGAAGCGAGGCTCGGCATGCTTCTTCTTCTTAAGGAGCTTGACCTCATGAATAGTGAGGTTGTCTGGAGAAGTGAGGAGCTCTCCAGGACGACGAACAGCCCACACAGAGTTCAGAAAGCACATGACAAACAGAGCGTAGATTGGGACTTTACGGTAGATGACCATGTTGTACATCTCATGCCACAGCCAATTTGACGCATCAAACATTGCCCCTGTCCCCACCATGGTCTTCATAGCAACCATCAAATCAACCAGATAGCCATGAATCTCATCTTGGTTGCCCACCTTGGGCAAGAGCACATTGCGGAACACTCGATGCATGATGTCATAGACCTTCTCCAAATCCTTGGATTCTCCAATAATCCCACGGCCCTGAATGTACAGAGGGGCAAGCTTCTCCTTAGGCATGGACTCAGGAAAATCATGAGGGCGAATGCCACCCCTTCCTTCCAGACTGGTATCCTCGTACCCAATAGCATTGCAGAAAGCCCTCCAGGGAACGTGAAACAATTCATCGCGACACATGAAGGTGAGAGTGTGCGCATCATCTTTCCCAAAATGAACAATGGCATAGAACTGATGGATAAGTTGAACATCAAAATCACAGTTGACTGACATGATCTTGATAAGATCAAACTCCTCGCAGAGAGCTAGCGCCTCACAAAAATACTCCATGTTATTTCTCCAATGATCAAAATCAATTGTCCACTGCTTGGCATATCTATTCTTGTTGTGCTCAAAGAGTTCATGAACAATCCGCACTTGCATCTCATTCCGGAACTGAACAGTGGCCCAACGGGGAGCAATGGGAACCTCATACAGATTCTTTGAGTGGAAGGCTTCCCAATCCTTGGCTTTCCAACAATGCAACGGCATAACCACACGTTGCTTAGCAGCTGCAGACTTTTCACGGCCAGTGGGCTTGGTGGGAATCACAACTTCTTCTTCATCATCAGACACAACCGGGCGCAAGGTCCTTCGTGACCTCTTCTTGGTCTTGCGAGGAGCAGAGCGAGAACTAGAGCCACCACCATCCATGGGAAGAGATCGGGAGGCCTCCACGGAGAGAATCCACGGAGAGCCAAGGATCCGAAGCGCGAGACGCACTCTGGGGCAGGGGTAGAGATGGCCGGCGGCTAGGGCAAAAAAAAGAAGAGGAACGAGGACGAAGGGAAAAAGACAACCCTTCAGCCCCGTCGAGTATATATAGGCCCGTACACATGCCCCGGTAGAACCTCTTAGGGGAGCGGTTGTACCGCTCGTCTGGTACAGACCGGTGGATGGAGGCGGTACTTCCGGTGCCTGGGAGGCAGCAGTAGTACCGCACGGCATCAACTGGTAGTACCGGACGTGGGTTACCATGGTTTTGAGCGGTGGAACCGCCCAAGCACCGAACGGAGACCCTTGGGACGGCACAACCCGGTACCAGCGGTAGAACCGGTCGTGGTACCAATTTTACCGCCCGACCACCTAAGCCCAAGCCAAGATCAAATGAGTGCAATCCGAAGGAAGGAAGAAGGGGCACAAAACAGGAGAGAAACAACACCCTAGGAGAACCTAACACAAAGAGCAAAGATAGAAGAAGAGAAAACAACACGAGAACAACAAGGCTAACTCCAACCTCCCGAAGAGAGGACGGTGGCCGAGGCCACCTATGTTTGAGTCAATTGGTATGGCACCGCGAAGAATTATCCTTGGGTCCATGACCAAAACTCGTCTTTGAAGCACAAGTACCATCAAATATGGCTAATGTGAAAGACACAATCAATTTATGCATAATGGGGGAGAGAGAGTTCATTGAGAGAACAACACTCCCCCTATGTGCATGCCTACACCTAAACTAGACAACAAATTGAGCGTGGTAGGGTGTGCAAGGGCTCAAGCCACATTGCTCGAATCAATGATATTTAGCTCATGCCTTAACTCGCGAAATCTTGCTTCATCCAAGGGCTTCGTGAAAATATCTGCAAGGTTGTCATGAGTGTTGACATAGTTGAGCTCGATCTCTCCTCGTCTAATGTGATCCCGGATGAAGTGATACCGGATCTCAATATGCTTCGTCTTGAAATGTTGCACCGGATTGAGAGAGATCTTGATGGCACTTTCATTGTCACACCAAAGAGGCACTTTGTCACAAGTGACACAGTAATCCTTTAAAGTTTGCCTCATCCATAGGAGTTGAGCACAACAACTACCGGCGGCAACATACGCCGCTTCAGTGGACGAGAGAGACACACAACTTTGCTTTTTGGAAGACCAACTTACCAAAGAGCAACCAAGGAATTGGCACCCTCCGGAAGTGGACTTCCTATCCACTTTGTCTCCCGCCCAATCGGAATCCGAGTACCCTACAAGCTTGAAGTTTGATCCTCTAGGGTACCATAGGCCAAAGTTTGGGGTATGAGCCAAATATCGAAAGATTTGTTTGACCGCCACATAGTGACTTTCCTTAGGTGCGGCTTGAAACCGTGCACAAATTCCCACGCTCAACATGATGTCCGGTCTAGATGCACAAAGGTAAAGTAAGGATCCAATCATGGAACGATATACCTTTTGATCCACCACTTTACCATTGGGATCTAAGTCAAGTTGGCACTTAGTGGGCATTGGAGTGGAAGCCGGCTTGACGTCACTTAGCTTGAATCTCTTGAGCATGTCTTGAGTGTATTTGGATTGATTGATGAAGGTTGCTTCTCTTCTTTGCTTCACTTCGAACCCTAAAAAGAACTTCAACTCTCCCATGGAGGACATCTCGAACTTTGAGGTCATGAGAGCGGCAAATTCCTCATTGAAAGCTTTGTTAGGAGAACCAAAGATAATATCATCAACATATAATTGGCACACAAACAACTCCCCTTTGACCTTCTTAGTAAAAAGAGTGGGGTCGATTAGCCCAACTTCAAAACCACGGTCTTGTAACAACTCGGTAAGGTGGTCATACCACGTACGTGGGGCTTGTTTAAGGCCATAGAGTGCCTTATCGAGTTGATACACATGATCGGGAAAGTAGGGATCCTCGAACCCGGGGGGTTGCTTGACGTAAACCAATTCATTAATGGGACCATTAAGAAAAGCACTCTTCACATCCATTTGTTGTAACTTAAAGTTATGATGAGAAGCATATGCAATCAACATGCGAATGGATTCAAGACGAGCAACGGGAGCAAAGGTTTCACCGTAGTCGATACCCTCGACTTGGGAGTAGCCTTGTGCTACCAAACGAGCCTTGTTGCGAATGATAATCCCATAGGAATCTTGCTTGTTCTTGAATATCCACTTGGTTCCAATGACATTGTGGTTCCCCGTTGGCCTTGGCACCAATCTCCACACTTTGTTGCGCTCGAAGTTGTTGAGTTCTTCGTGCATGGCATTGAGCCAATCCGGATCTTCTAGCGCCTCATAGACCTTGTGGGGTTCCACACAAGAGACAAACGCGTGATGCTCACAATAATTTGCTAATTGTCTACGAGTGCTTACCCCCTTTCTTAAGCTTCCAAGCACATTCGTCATGAGATGATCCTTGGTGGAGAGCTTGGATGCAATATTGGCGGCACGACGCTCTAATTACTCCTCGGTGGTGAGTTGAGGAGCGGTTACTTGATCATCTTGAGCGCCGTCATGAACTTGTTCTTGATCTTGAACTTACTCGGGGGAGAGAACTTGACCTTGGGCATCACTTGCTGTGTCAACACCGTCTTGAGTATGATCTTGCCCTTGGTCTTGTTCATGAGGTTGAGGGCCTTCACTTTGTTCTTCGGAAGCGTGTGGGCCTTGGGTTGGTGATGGCTCCACTTGAGTGGAGCATTGTCCTTCTCCTTCGGCCACAAGGGGTTCCTCAATGGGTAGGATAAAACCAACACCCATTCTTCTTATGGCTTGAGGAGGAATTTCATCACCAACATCACAAGTGCCACTTTGCTCCACTTGGGAGCCGTTATTCTCATCAAACTCCACGTTACACGTCTCCTCAATAAGTCCCGTGGATTTATTGAGGACACGGTAAGCATGAGAGTTTGTAGCATAACCAACAAATATGCCCTCATGAGCTCTAGCCTCAAATTTAGACAACCGAACACCTTTCTTGAGAATGAAACACTTACACCCGAATACCCGGAAGTACTTGAGGTTGGGCTTGTTACCGGTGAGTATCTCATATGGAGTCTTGTTCAAGCCCTTGAGGAGGTAGAGCCGATTGGATGCATGACACGCGGTGTTGATGGCTTCGGCCCAAAAGTTGTACGGAGACTTGAACTCCGCCATCATGGTCCTTGCCGCACCATCAACGTCCGGTTCTTCCTCTCCGCAACACCGTTTTGTTGAGGGGTGTATGGTGCAGAATATTGATGCTTGATTCCCTCATCACTAAGAAATTCATCCAAGGTGTAGTTCTTGAACTCGGTGCCGTCGTCACTTCTTATTGTCAAGATCTTTGCATTGTGTTGATGTTGTGCTTCATTTGCAAAGTCAATGACGGTTTGTTGGCTCTCGCTCTTCCTCTTGAAGAAATACACCCACGTGTACCTTGAGTAGTCATCCAAAATCACCAAGAAATACTTCCTACCTCCAAGACTATCGAAGGATGGAGGCCCAAAGAGATCCATGTGAAGGATCTCCAAAGGCCTCTTTGAATAAATGATAGTCGTGGGAGGGTGAGCCTTCTCATGTAGCTTTCCTTCGATACAGGCACTGCAAGCACGATCTTTAGCAAAACTAACATTCGTTAGTCCACGGACATGGTCCCCCTTGAGGAGACTTTGCAAAGATCTCATATTGACATGGGCTAAACGGCGATGCCAAAGCCATCCCACATCAACTTTAGCCATTAGGCATGTCGCGGTCTTAGTGGGTCGCTCCGAAAAGTAAATCACATATAGACCGTTCTCGACATGCCCAACAAAGGCTACTTTAAGAGTCTTGCTCCACAAGAGGGCCACGGTATCAATATGAAAGAAAGTGGCAAAGCCCATGATTGCAAGTTGACGAACGGAAAGTAAATTGTATGCAAGGGACTCAACAAGCATGACCTTCTCGATCGTGAGATCATGAGAGATGACCACCTTGCCAAGTCCCAATACCTTAGAAGATGAGGCGTCACCCCACTTGACATTGGTGGGCATAGATGGAACCTTGTGCACGTCCACCACCAAGTCCTTGCTTCCGGTCATATGATTTGTAGCTCCGCTATCGAGCAACCATGATCCACCACCGGAAGCAAACACCTACAAGAGAACAATGCTTGGTTTTAGGTACCCATTTTGTAATGGGTCCTTTGATGTTAGTAACAAGGGTCTTAGGAACCCAAATAGACCATTCAATGTATTCATGAAGAGAACCAACAAATTTGGCATAAACATGCCCATCACTAGCACGGCATAACACATAAGAAGGATTAAAATCGCCGGCTTTTTTGGGAGGGGTCACATTGCCCTTCTTGACATTGTTCTTCTTCTTCTCCTCGAGGGCACTCTCTCCCTCCCTCACAAAGGTTTGCATGAGAGGAGGAGGTCGTTTGGTCTTGTCATTCTTCTTCTTGTTCTTGGAGTCGGGCACGTACCAACCCATTCCTTGGCCACAACTCCCTTTTGGTTGATCAAGAGATCGTTGAGGTTCTTCTTGCCTTGTATGCAAGTCGCAAGACCTCTCTCAAGTTGCTCCTTCAACTTAGCATTTTCCTCAACAAGATGTATATGCTCACAACATGGGTTAGTAGCATTTGCATTATCAATTAAAACCATATGAGGAAAAGTTGCTTTCTCCTTAGTTAGCTTCACTTGGAGTTGATCATGAGACTCCTTGAGACTAGCGTGAATACCCTTCAAGGCCTTGTGGGCCTTGTCAAGTATATCAAACTCCTCTTTGAGTCTAGCAAGATCAACCCCAAGTTTGGCCTTCTCGGAATTTAGCACATGAGAAACAATGAGGACATGATCATAATCTTTCTTTAACTTAGCATGATCAACGTTGTGTGACTCCTCAAGAGCCAAACGAAGACCACGCTCTTCCTCAAGAGCATTGGAAAGATCCGAGATCTCATCGGCATAGTCACGACTACGCCCTTCCATCTTAGAGATGGTGTCCTCATGAGCCTCGATCATGTCATTGGCTTCACCAAGTTGTTCCAAGAGAGCAACAAAGTTCTTCTTGGATTTTCCCTTGAGTTTGCCCATAAAGGCCTCAAACTCGTTAGCCTCCACATTAGCTCCCTCAAGTTCATTAATGCAATCCGTCGGGGAAGGATGATTAATGATGGTAGTTTTGATGTTGGAGGTTACCTTGTTGGTGGCTTTAGCCATGAGGCACTTGGCGGTGATGCTCTCATTGGGTGAGTCGAAGAGAGACACCTGTGACGTTGTTGCAATGGCAACGGAGGCCATGGCAACCGACTCATCATCCTCATCATCGTCATCATCCTCATTGTACTCTTCTTGCACAACCAAAGCCTTGGGAGGAGTATTCTTGGAGAAGTTGTTCTTGTTGGGGAACGACTTGGCCTTGTCCTTTCGGATGAGCTTGCCACCATTGTCTTCCCTCTTCTCATACAGGCATTCCGCAACGAAATGACTCACGTTGCCGCAATTGTAGCAAGTCCTTACATGTTTCTTGCCCCTTGTACCACTCAAGTTGTTTTTGCTAAAGTTTGGCCTCGAGTTTTTCTTGCTCCAAAATTGCCTTGAAGCAAGTGCCATGTGTTCATGATATGCATACTTCGTATCTTCGGGGTTGCTCTCCTCTTCTTCCTCTTCGTCGTCTTCCACGATGAGCTTGGCCTTCAATGCAAGGTTAGGCTTCGCCCGTTGAGAACGGAGCACCGCATTGTCGACGGTCTTGTCCAAAATGTTCATGGCCACAAACTCATCCAACACTTCGCTTGAGGTCAAAGTGTGGAAGTCCGGTCTTTGACGAATGACGGAGGACATGGCCTTGTGATAGGGCATCATTTCCTTGAGGAATTTGCGCTTGATCCAATTGTCATCCGTGTCCTTGCTCCCGTGATCTTGTAGTGAGACCGCGAGTTTGGTTACTCTCCGATAGAGCTCACGAGGTTATTCATCTTCCTTCATTGCAAACTCATCGGCCTCATCTTGTACCACTTCATAGTTGGAGCGTTGAATGCTTGCACTTCCCCGGTAGAGAGACACGACACAATGCCATGCATCTTTGGCCAAGGCGATAGGACGAAGATGAGGTAGGTCTTCGGGTGGAATTGCATCTTGAATGATGAAGAGAGCATTCTCATTGAATTGATTGTCCGCGGCTTCTCGAGGAGTGAAGTTGCTTGGATCATGTGGATAGAAACCTTCTTCAATGATTCTCCAAAGGTTAGTGTTCACATGATTTAAATGACGTTTAAAGCGATAAACCCAAGAATCAAAATCCTCATTTTTCACAATCTTAGGGGGAGGACCGGCATGATTCAAATGAGTGGAAGGAACCGGTCCACCATAAACAAGTGGTGGTTCCACATGGGCAAAGATGTCGGTGCCATTCTTGCCACTAGAAGAAGGAGCCTTTTCACTACTAGCTTCCCCCTTGTCGGGGATAGAATCCGTCACCTTGTTGGCAGGATCACCCACTTTCAACGGTGCGGTGGATAGTTTAAGCCCCTCAAGAAATTTAGTAAACATGCTTTCGACTTCGGTCGTCATGGAGGTTTTCAATGTCTCCAAGGCCACATTGAACTGCTCACGAGAGACCGAAGTTCCCCCATCTCCCGTAGACGAGATCGGATTCACACCGGAGTGTTCCTCCACACCGTCTACGGTATCAACCATACTCTTTGGACGGTAAAGTCCTTAATAAAGAGACGAGGCTCTGATACCAATTGAAAGGATCGATAAGGTTGACTAGAGGGGGGTGAATAGGCAACTAACAATTTTTAGCTTTTCTTTAACAATTTAAACTTTGCATCAAAGTAGGTTGTCTAGATATGCAACTAGGTGAGCAACCTATATGATGCAACGAGGATAGGTACACAAGCAAGCAAGAGATATGAAACAAGTAAGCTTGCTCAAATAAAGGCACAAGATAACCAAGAGTGGAGACGGTGGAGACGAGGATGTGTTGCCGAAGTTCCTTCCCTTTGAGAGGAAGTACGTCTCTGTTGGAGCAGTGTGGAGGCACAATGCTCCCCAAGAAGCCACTAGGGCCACCGTATTCTCCTCACGCCCTCACACAATGCGAGATGCAGTGATTCCACTATTGGTGCCCTTGAAGGCGGCGATCGAACCTTTACAAACAAGGTTGGGGCTCTCTCCACAACTTAATTGGAGGCTCCCAACAAAAACCATGAAGCTTCACCACAATGGAATATGGCTCCGAGGTGACCTCAACCGTCTAGGGTGCTCAAACACCCAAGAGTAACAAAATCCACACAAGAAAGTATGGGGGAAGCAAATATCCTTTGGTGGAAGTGTAGATCTAGGTCTCCTCCTTCAATCCCTAGCAAATCAACAAGTTTGAGTGGCTAGAGAGAGAGATCGGGCAAGAGAGCTTGAAGGCATTAATGGTGGAGTGAGAGAGGTCAAAGGTGGGAGTGGTAGGTGGGAGAAGCTCCCTTAAATAGTCACCCACATTTCCAACCGTTACTGCGTTTTTTGCACTGCAGCGGTACAACCGGTCCTCGTCCCGGTACAACCGGGACTCATGGTTTAACTGCATAACCCTACCAAGCGGTACAACCGAACAGGCGGGCGGTAGTACCGGCTAAGAAAAATAACCGGACTAACCGCCTGGCTACCGCACAACCACCGCATCAAAACAGGAGCTTGACCGGTACTTGGGCGGTGCCTGGCCGGAACAACCGCATGGCCTTGAGCTCTTGGGCGGCTAAGTTCTGAGCGGAAGAACCGCTCGGACCACCGGTGGTACCGGTCATCATGGAACGACCGGACCAACCGGGCCACTACCGCCCAAGAACCACATCAAACCAGAAGCGAGAGCGGTACTTGAGCAGTGCATGGACGGAACCACCGCCCCAGCTGTTGTAGAGCATGGTGGCGGTACCACCGCCCGGAGGCAGCGGTACAACCGCTCGAGCAAAGCTGGTGAGCGACAAGACCCAGCGGTACAACCGCTCCAGAGAGCGGTACAACCGCTGGGCAGAAACAGTGAGCAGGAAAGAGGGGAAGAGGCAAGGAAAACTCTCTCTCACACACACACCTGAGGAAGGCGAAGAGAGGGTGAGAAAAGTGTACGTGGACTGATTCCCCCAGAGCTTCCTAATGAGGATTCCCTCTTGATAGTACGGGTACTCTACGACCAAAGAAAATAAAAGCGTAGAGGACACGTCTTCGATCTTTTCCTTCGAGAGGCAATAGCAATCCGATGTAAGCCTAAGCATCGAGAACCTGAAACATATAGCACACGATTAGACCACAAAGGGTTGTCATCATCATCCAAAACATAAAGTAGGGAAATGCCCTTTCAGGGTGGATACAAGGCATGCACGGGAATCGAAGAGGCCGAAATCATCATGTGGCTATTTGGACGCCTCGGTTTTCGGGATGATTATTAAGATAAGGATCAGTTAAGATGTTCTGGGTCGTGTGTGAAATTAATGCGGGATGATGTCATGGCGGGTTAAGAAGACTCTGTGAATTGATGTCATGGCGGGTTACAGCAAGGTTTATCAAACAAGTGATGCAAGATTTTGACAAGACAGGTGTTGAAGATTGATATGAACAAGTTCAAATCAATCTGGGGCCTAATGTTGGGGATATAATTATTGGGTATGAACCGCCCAGGAGGGGCCGGGTCATACCACTGGAGATTTACCAATGAAGATGGCGGCTCATACAAGCCCATTGATGACCCGAGACCCAAAGGCGACTTGAGGCCCAAGAGGATGAACCGCTACACATGTATAACTTGTATTGTAAGGCAAGATTAGTTAGTCACCGAGTCGGACACGTTGTGTATGAGCCGGCCAGGACTCTGTGAGCTGCTGGGCGTCGACCTATGTATATAAAGGGATGACCCGACGGCGGTTTAAGGACAGGTAACAACAATCGAGAGCTAGGTCAAGCGTATTCGCTCCCTGGTAATCGAAACCCTAGCAATACAACACAAAGCAGGAGTAGGCTTTTACCTCGTTGAGAGGGGCCGAACCTGGGTAAACTCTCTATGTCCTTTGTCCCGTTTAACCCCTTCAGTCTAACCTAGTTGCGATGGCTCCACGACTAAGTCCTTGCGCTAGGACATCTACTGTGTCAAGTCCATGACACGAAGGTCTACAAAGAACTACTCACGCATCATCGAAGAGGCACCAATGGAGGTGGTGAACCCCATCCGTGATGATGTCTAGATTAGATCTGGTGGTTCTGGACTCTGCGATGGATGGAATTGATTTTCGTCGACTCCCTAGGGTTTCTGGAATATTGGGGTATTTATAGAGCAAAGAGGCGGTCCGGGGGCACCCGAGGTGGGCACAACCCACCAGGGCGCGCCTGGGCCTCCTGGCGCGCCCTGGTGGGTTATGCTCTCCTCGGAGCACCCCCCAGGCACATCCTTGGCCCTTTAGGTGTCTTTTGGTCCAAAAAAATCTCCATAAAGTTTCGTGGCATTTGGACTCCGCTTGGTATTGATTTCCTAAGATATAGAAAACATGCAGAAAATAGCAAGTGGCACTTGGCACTATGTCAATAGGTTAGTACCAAAAAACGATATAAAATGATTATAAAACATCCAAGATTGATAATATAACAACATGGAACAATCAAAAATTATAGATATGTTGGAGAAGTATCAGCATCCCCAAGCTTAACTCCTACTCGTCCTCGAGTAGGTAAGTGATAAAAACAGAATTTTTGATGTGGAATGCTGCCTAACATGTCATATCATATTTCTTTTCTTTATAGCATGGACATTTGGACTTTTATACTGTTCAAAGCAATAGTCTAGTTTTGACATGATAACTTAAATACTCAAGCATATCAACAAGCAACCATGTATTTCAAAATATCAATGCTAAAATAAGCTATCCCTAGCCCATCATGCTCAATCATTGATCCATTCATGAAACACACTCGCATATTAACTACACCCAATGCTCAAGTACGATCATAGTGCCTCCTAGTTGGTGCTTTATAAGAGAAGGTGGAGACTCAAATTCAAAAATAAAAATTGCATAAAGTAAAAGAAAGGCCCGTTGCATAAGTAAGTAGGGATTTGTAGAGGTGCCAGAGCTCAAAGCGAAAAACTTAGAGATAAAAACATTTTGGGAGGTGTGTCCTTCCCACCAACGAAAACGACTTAGAGTTCCCAACACTTTCCATGCTAGATATATCAAAGGCGGTTCCCAAATAGAAAATAAAGTTTATTCCTTTTTCCACCATACTTTCACTTTCCATGGCTAATCGTATCCACGGGTGCCTTCCATACCAACACTTTCCAAGGAATTTATTATTTGACAACATAAAGTAAATTCATTTTTCATTCGGGACTGGGCATCCCTAATACTTTTGCCTTACTCTCGTGCAATGACAAGTGAATAAACACTCATTGTGAGAATAACACGTCTAGCATGGAAAATATTAGCCACCCCTCATCGCTCCGTGAGTGAAACAAACACACAAAAGATAAGTTTATTTTGAAAATTAGAGATGGCACATGCAAATTTGCTTAGAACGGCAAAAGAATACCACATATAGGTAGATATAGTGGACTCATGTGGCAAAACTGGTTTAAAGGTTATTGGATGAACATGTAGTGATCATACTTAGTGCAAAATGAAGGCTAGCAAAAGATTGAGAATCGAGCAACCAAGAAACAAATAATCGCATAAGCGAGCATTAAGCATAATTAACACCGAATAATGCATCACAAGTAGGATATAATTTCATTGCATGATTATTGACTTTCGTGCTTGCATAGGGAATCACAAACCTTAACACCAATATTCTTACTAAAGCATAATTACTCATCAACATAACTCACATATCACGTCATCATATCTCAAAACTATTACTAAGAATCAAGTTTATTTTGTCCAATGATCTTCATGAAAGTTTTTATTATATCCTTCTTGGATATCTATCACTTTGGAACTAATTTTCATGTGTTGCTTTTAAAAAGCTCAAACAAATATAAGTGAAGATCATGAGCATAAAATTTCTTTCCCTCAAATTAATTTAAGTGAAGCAAGAGAGGATTTCTTGAAAATTTTACTAACTCTCAAATAAATCTAAGTGAAGCAAGAGATCATTTCCTCAAAAATACTAAATCACACCATGCTCAAAAATATATAAGTGAAGCACTAGAGTAAGTCCATAGCTCATAAAAAATTAAGTGAAGCATAGAGAGCAATTCTAACAAGTCATGACATAGTTTTGGCTCTCTCAAATAGGTGTGTCCAGCAAGGAATCAAGACTTAAAACACAAAATAAAACAAGCAAAGACTCATATCATACAAGACGCTCCAAGCAAAACACATAGTATGTGCTGAATAAAAATATAGTTTCGAGTAAAATACTGATGGTCGTTAGAAGAAAGAGGGGATGCCACTCGGGGGCATCCCCAAGCTTAGTTGTCTGCTCTCTTTTAAATAATAGCTTGGGATGCCGGGGCATCCCCAAGCTTAGGCTCTTCTTACTCCTTATTCCTTCATCCATCATAAGATAACCCAAAACTTGAAAACTTCAATCATAGAAAACTCAACAAAACCTTCGTGAGATCCGTTAGTAAAAGAAAGCAAATCACTACTATAAGTATTGTATCAAACCAATTCATATTTTGTTCTTGCATTATATCTACTATATTCCAACTTTTCTACGACAAAAACTCATCAAAAACCATAGAGCCATCAAAACAAGCACACAACGCAAATAAAACAGAATCTGTCAAAACAGAACAGTCTATAGCAATCTGACTATTTCTTATAGTTCTTTAACTACAAAAATTCTGAAAAATTAGGACGAACTAAGAAATTTGTATATTGATCTACTACAAAAGGAATGGGTATTTTATCGCTCTCTGGTTAAAATGAGAATTATTTTCGTGAGCGCAAAAGTTTTTGTTTTTTCAGCAAGATCAAACAACTATCACCCAAGAAGATCCTAATGGCTTTTCTTGGCACAAACACTAATTAAAACACAAAAAACACATTCATAGCAGTAGAATAATTGTGCAAACACTCAAGAACATAAAGCAAAAAAGCAATAAATTTTATTCATTGGTTTGCCTCCGAACAAGCGCTATAGTTTTATGCCCTTAGCTAGGCATAAAGCAAGGATCTAAGTTTTGTCATCTTTGTTTCGAGATCCATAAGATGCCCTCATGATTGATTCATATGGTGGCCTAATTCTTGTTCCAGGGAAATGTTCTATACCCTTCCTCAAAGGAAATTGGAATTTAATATTACCCTCTTTCATATCAATCATGGCACCAATAGTGCATAAAAACGGTCTACCAAGAATAATTGGACAAGAGAGATTGCAATCAATATCAAGAACAATAAAATCTATGGGCACATAATTCCTATTTGCAAGAATAAGAACACCATTAATTCTTCCCATAGGCTTTTTAATAGTAGAATCCGCCAAGTGCAAATTCAAAGAACATCATTCAATATCTGCAAGACCAAGCACATCACATCAAGATTTCAGAATTGTAGAAACACTAGCACCCAAGTCACATAAAGCAAAACACTCATAATTTTTTATCTTGACTTTGATAGTAGGTTCCCATTCATCATGCAATTTTCTAGGAATTAAAACTTCTAATTCCAACTTTTCTTCTAAAGCTTTCATCATAGCATCAACAATATGTTTACTAAAAGCTTTATTTTGTTCATAAGCATGGGGTGAATTTATCATGGATTGCAGAAAAGAAATACAATCAATCAAAGAGAACCTATCATAATTAAAGTCTTTGTAATCCAAAAGAGTGGGTACATCACTAGTTAAATTTTTGACCTCTTCAAACCCACTTTTATCAATTTTCTCCACAGGATTTTCACCCTCCGAATTATCGGGACGCCTTCTAACTAAAGTTGACTCTTCTCCAGTCCCTTTTTCATCAATCTTAATATTACTAAACAAGGAATCAATAGGAAAACACCAATCATTTTAAGATCATCATTTTTATCCTCTAGCGAGATTGGTTTAGCAGCCATTTGATTTACTAGAGTAGCTTGTGCATCAGATATTTTTCCTAGCAAACTTTCAGCAAAAGCATACTTAGATTGGAGATTGCAAACTTCTCTACTAATATCATCAACTTGTTTTGTGACAGCATCAAGCACAATGGAGAGCTCCTTAAGTTCTTCGGTAAAATACTTATTATGCTCAAATTGTGTAGTCATATATTCCTTAGTACTTTTCACAATTTCAAGCAAAATATTGGGGTAAGGAACATCATAATATTTTCTTTGAGGCATCATGACTACGCAAACAAGAGTGCATGCAAAAACAGATCCGGCAAAAAATGACAAACGAAAAAGAGGGGCGAATAAAACGACAACTTTTTGTGAAGTGGGGGAGAGGGAAACGAGAGGTAAATGGCAAATAGTGTAAATTGCTAGGAGAAGATATTTATGATTAGGAACCTGGTATATGTTGAAGACCCTCCCAGGCAACGGCGCCAGAAATTCCTTTTGATGTCGCTTGAAGCTACGTCGGTATTTCCCCAAAGAGTAAGGGATGATGCAACACAGTGGCAGTAGGTATTTCCCTCAGATGTGAAACCAAGGTTATCAAACCAGTAGGAGAACCAAGCAACACAACATAAATAGTACCTGCACACAAATAACAACTACTCGCAACCCGACGTGTAAAAGGGATTGTCAATCCCTTTCGGGTAGCGGTGTCAAAAATTAGCAAACGGACGTGAGATAAATTGTAGTAGATTGATAGATCGAACGCCAAATAAAATAAATTCCAACAAGGTATTTTTGGATTTTTGGATTTAATAGATATGAAAATGAAAGCAAAGAAAAAAGATCATAAAGGCAAATAATATGAGAAAGAGGCCTCAGGGCCATAGGTTTCACTAGTGGCTTCTCTCGAGAAAAATAGCAAACGGTGGGTAAACAAATTACCGTTGGGCAATTGATAGAACTTCAAATAATCATGACGATATCCAGACAATGATCATTACATAGGCATCACGTCCAAGATTAGTATACCGACTCCTGCCTGCATCTACTACTATTACTCCATAAATCGAC
Source organism: Triticum dicoccoides (assembly GCF_002162155.2). Classification (NCBI taxonomy): domain Eukaryota; kingdom Viridiplantae; phylum Streptophyta; class Magnoliopsida; order Poales; family Poaceae; genus Triticum; species Triticum dicoccoides. Next base: position 129,464,090 of record NC_041390.1, on the reverse strand, counting down.
CGCTATCCAGCATGCATCTAGTGTATTAAGTTCATGGAGAAACAGAGTAATGCAATAAGAACAATGACATGATTTAGACAAGATCTATCTATGTAGAGATAGACCCCATCATTTTAACCTTAGTAGCAATGATACATACGTGTCGGTTCCCCTTCTGTCACTGGGATCAAACACCGTAAGATCGAACCCACTACAAAGCACCTCTTCCCATTGCAAGATAAATAGATCAAGTTGTCCAAACAAAACCCAAATATCGGAGAAGAAATACGAGGCTATAATGTGTAAGAGATCAAAGAAACTCAAATACTTTCATGGATATAAAAATATAGATCTGATCATAAACTCAAAGTTCATCTGATCCCAACAAACACACGGAAAAAGAGTTACATCATATGGATGTCCAAGAGACCATTGTAAGAGAATCCAGCGAGAGAGAGGAATCCATGTAGCTACTAACTACGGACCCGAAGGTCTACAAAGAGCTACTCACGCATCATCGGAGAGGCACCAATGGAGGTGGTGAACCCCATCCGTGATGGTGTCTAGATTGGATCTGGTGGTTCTGGACTCTGCGGCGGCTGGAATTGATTTTCGTCGACTCCCCTAGGGTTTCTGGAATATTGGGGTATTTATAGAGCAAAGAGGCGGTCCGAGGGGCACCCGAGGTGGGCACAACCCACCAGGGCGCGCCTGGGCCTCCTGGCGCGCCCTGGTGGGTTGTGCTCTCCTCGGAGCACCCCCCAGGCGCAGTCTTGGCCCATTAGGTGTCTTCTGGTCCAAAAAAATCTCCATAAAGTTTCATGGCATTTGGACTCCGTTTGGAATTGATTTCTTGTGATGTAAAAAATATGCAGAAAACAGCAACTAGCACTTGGCACTATGTCAATAGGTTAGTACCAAAAAATGATATAAAATGATTATAAAACATCCAAGATTGATAATATAACAGCATGGAACCATCATAAATTCTAGATACGTTGGAGACGTATCAGTTACTCTGTTCTTAATGAACTTAATACTCTAGATGCAGGCAGGAGTCGGTCGATATGTGGAGTAATAATAGTAGATGCAGGCAGGAGTCAGTCTACTTGATACGGACATGATGCCTATATTCATGATCATTAACTTAGATATTGTCATAACTTTGCGCTTTTCTATCAATTGCTCGGCAGTAATTTATTCACCCACCGTAATATTTTCTATCTTGAGAGAAGCCTCTAGTGAAACCTATGGCCCCGGGGTCTACTTTCCATCATATAAGTTTCCGATCTACAATTTTAGTTTCCTATTTATTTCCTTTGCAATATTTTACTTTCCATTCCATAAACCAAAAATACCAAAAATATTACTTTACCGTTTATCCATCTCTATCAGATCTCACTTTGCAAATAACTGTGAAGGGATTGACAACCTGTAACACCCCGGATATGATTTTCCCAATATGTAATCCAACTCTTGTCGTTTCTGGCCTTAAGTTATTTTATTTTCTCGGGTTCGGGTTTTTGTCTCCGTGTGTTGTTGTCGTTGTAATGCATCTCATATCATGTCATCATGTGCATTGCATTTGCATACGTGTTCATCTCATGCATTCGAGCATTTTCCCCGTTGTCCGTTTGCATTCCGGCGCTCCGTTCTCCTCCGGTGGTCATTTCTAACTTTCTTTTATGTGTGGGGTTTAAAAATTTCCGGATTGGAATGAGACTTGCCAAGCGGCCTTGGTTTACTACCGGTAGACCGCTTGTCAAGTTTCGTACCATTTGGACTTCGTTTGATGCTCCAACGGTTAACCGAGGGACCGAAAAGGCCTCGTGTGTGTTGCAGCCCAACACCCCTCCATTTTGGCCCAAAACCCACCAAAAACCCTCTCCATCATCTAGAGCGTTCGATCACGATCGCGTGGCCGAAAACCGCACCTTATTTGGACACTCCTAGCTCCCTCTACCTCTATATATAAACCCCTCCTCCAAAATACCGGATCCCCTTCATCCAAACCCTAAAAATTTCGTCTCCTCCACCGCCGGACGTGTCCACTCCCGCCGGACACGCCCCGCGCCGCCGCGCCCGGCCACTCAGGAGCCGCCACGTGGCCGGCCGCCTCCTTCCACCACCGTGGCCCGCCCAGCCCGCAGTCGGCCCCCGAGGCCCATCGACCGGGCTCCTCGCTGTCCCGCCGCCTGGGAGAGCCGCGCCGCCCCGCGCCTCTCTCCTCCGCCATAGGTCACCGCGCCGGCCGCCGCGTCCCTCGCCGGCGCCTACGACCGCGCCGCCCCACGCCGGCTTCGTCCGAGCCCCGCCGTCCTCACCGCGGCAACGTCGCCCGACTGCCGCCTCCTCGCCTCCCCTCGCCGGCCCCGGCAACTCCGGCGAGTTCCTCCTCCTCCGGCCACCGCGTTCTTCGTCCCCGACCAACCTCGATTCTCGTGATGAACAGTGCTAGGATCCCGATCTGGATCTAGATCGGTTGACTTTTTGCCCGAAACCCTAATTATTTTGCCCATGTTCATCATGTCGTAACTTTGCAACCGTAGCTCCGTCTTGGGCATATAGCATATCAAAATGTTCGTCTTAGAGAGTACATCATTTCATCTCATTGCATCATTTTCATTTGAATTCATCTTGATGCCAAAAATTCTGTTAGAAGGATGCTATTTGAGATAATTGTCAGATCTGCTGCTTCAATTAGATATGTCATTTTTGCCATGATTATTGTGTGCGTGATATGCCCCTGAGCTCTTCATGAGTTCTGTTACATGTTTTGCCATCTATCTAGAGGTGCAACCCATGTATTTTTGTGATGTGTGTGGTGACTAGCACAAGCTTGCAAAGTGGGGCATTCGTTAATGCTGATTTCACGGACTTAGCATTTCCACTAAGTCCTTGGACTGTTTATCTCATTATGCCATATGTTCATGTTGTTTCCTAGTGATCCGTCCCTCTTTTGAAGATGATCAGTAAGGATGTTTTGTTAATCTTGTAGTGCTCTATCCATCCATGTCTTTGTTTGCAATTATGGAGCACCCTAGCTTGAGTCAATCGAGCTCTACTTTTGTCATTTCGTGAATCTGGGCAGATTGTCTACTTGTTAGCAATTTTGCCGGGGATGTTGTAGTTGATCTGTGCATGCTATGTTATTGTTCTTGCCATTTCTAGCTTGTATTTTGTGTATTATTGATGGGTGTATGCTTAGATTGTCATGGCTTGCTCTGTAGTGAGTGCATCGAGCTCGTAAACATGCCTACTTGATATCTGTTTTCAGCATGCTCCAGTTTTCACTAAGTCTGGGAACTGATTATGTTTTTGCCATGTTCACATGCTTGCAAATGTATTTTCTGATCCCTTTTGGCTCAAGGTCACTAAGGGACTTTTGTTAAGATCTTTGAGTAGCTCCATGCCATGCTTTACTTTGTCATGTTCAGCACCTGTAGCATATAGTTTTCATGCTCCAAAGTGTGCTACCTGCTCTGAAATTCCAGACAAGTGTTGATTTCACTAAGTCTGAAATCTGTTTACCAAATGCATTTTTGCCATGCTTGTTTGAACCTGTTAATGGATGAATTGGCCGTAGCTCAGTGCTAGTCTTTTGTTAATCATCATGAATGGATCTCTGCCATGTATTTTTTTTGTCATGTTTGGGTGCTGTAGCATGTTCATATTGTTGCTTGTAAATGGCTACTTGCTGTAGATCGCAGAACATGGTCATATTTGAATTGCTTGCCATTTCCAAACCGTAACTCCCATTTCGGCGTTCTTTATATCGTTTTCAAGCGGTTTCATCTCACCTTTCCAGTGGCACACTTGGTTTTCCAAATTGAGGCCAGGTTCATTCATTCATTGTCAAATCTTGCATATGCATCCCATATCGCATCCCGCATAGCATACCATCTTTGCATCATATTGTTTGAGCCTTGCACGTGGTTGATTGTGTCCTTGTTGCTTGTTTGTCTTGTTTGGGTAGATCCGGGAGACGAGTTCGCTAACGAGGAGCCCGTTGAGTTTGCTTTCGAGGATCCAGTCAACTCTGACAACTTTACAGGCAAGATGATCATACCCTCGAAATCACTACTATCTTTGCTTTGCTAGATGCTCGCTCTTTTGCTATGCCTATGCTACGATGCCTACCACTTGCTTATCATGCCTCCTAAATTGCCATGTCAAACCTCTAACCCACCATGTCCTAGCAAACCGTTGATTGACTATGTTACCGCTTTGCTCAGCCCCTCTTATAGCGTTGCTAGTTGCAGGTGAAGATTGGAGACCGTTCCTTGTTGGAACATTATTTACTTGTTGGGTTATCATTATATTATCTTGCTATCGTAATGCATCTATATACTTGGTAAAGGGTGGAAGGCTCGGCCTCTCGCCTAGTGTTTTGTTCCACTCTTGCCGCCCTAGTTTCCGTCATATCGGTGTTATGTTCCCGGATTTTTGCGTTCCTTACGCGGTTGGGTGATAATGGGAACCCCTTGATAGTTCGCCTTGATTAAAGCTTTTCCAGCAATGCCCAACCTTGGTTTTACCATTTGCCACCTAGCCCCTTTTTCCCTTGGGTTTCCGGAGCCCGAGGGTCATCTTATTTTAACCCCCCCCCCCGGGCCAGTGCTCCTCTGAGTGTTGGTCCACCTCGTCAACCGCCCGTGGCCACCAGGGGCAACTCTGGGCTGGCCTACCGGAAGTATGGACAATCTGAGTGTGCCATGAGAACGAGATATGTGCAGCTCCTATCGGGATTTGTCAGCACATTTGGGCGGTGTTGCTGGATTTGTTTTAACTTGTCGAAGTGTCTTGTAGAACCGAGATACCGAGTCTGATCGGAATGTCTCGGGAGAAGGTCTATTCCTTCGTTGACCGTGAGAGCTTGTCATGGGCTAAGTTGGGACTCCCCTGCAGGGAATTGAACTTTCAAAAGCCGTGCCCGCGGTTATGGGCAGATGGGAATTTGTTAATGTCCGGTTGTAGACAACTTGAACCTTAACTTAATTAAAAATGAATCAACTGTGTGAGTTGCCGTGATGGTCTCTTCTCGGCAGAGTCCGGGAAGTGAACACGGTGTTGGAGTAATGCTTGCCGCAGGTTGCCCTCTAGTTACTCGTTTGCGCTTTGCCTCCTCTTCTCGCTCTCCTTTGCAAACAGGTTAGCCACCATATATGCTAGTCGCTTGCTGCAGCTCCACATATTTACCTTGCCTTACCTATGAGCTTAAATAGTCTTGATCGCGAGGGTGCGAGATTGCTGAGTCCCTGTGGCTCACAGATTACTTCCGAACCAGATGCAGGGCCTGATGATTCCGTTCCAGATGACGCGCTTGAGCTCAAGTGGGAATTCGACAAGGACTCACGCCGATACTACGTGTCTTTCCCTGATGATCAGTAGTGGTGCCCAGTTGGGGTGATCGGGACCGTGTCGCATGTTGGGTTTATCTTTTATTTTGGCGCCGTAGTCGGGCCATGAGTGTTTGAATGTTGTAAGCTATTTATGTACTTTGATTGACATGGTGAGTGTAAGCCAACTATGTATCTCCCCTTTTATTATCTATATTACATGGGATGTTGTGAAGATTGCCTAACTTGCGACATTGCTTTCAATGCGGTTATGCCTCTAAGTCATGCCTCGACACGTGGGAGCTATAGCCGCATCGAGGGCGTTACAAGTTGGTAATCAGAGCCTTCCCCGACCTTAGGAGCCCCCATTGCTTGATCGTATTTAGCCGCCGAGTTGAGTCTAGAAAAAAATGTTTTGAGTCATTTAGGAATTATATATCGGAGATTTTAGGAATTCTTTTTACTCCCCAGTCTCCTCATCGCTCTGGTAAGGCATCCTGGCGTAGAGTTTTGACTCTTCTCTTCTCAAATTTCACAAAAAAAAATTTAGGATCACGCGGGTATCTTGGAGTCGTTCCGATGGTTTTGTGATGAGAACATTGTTCTTGGTGCCTCCTGTCTTTAGGGGTTGTGGCAGTGTCCTGGGGAGTTGAGCTCCGAGGTGTTGTCGTCACAATTTTATCGTTGCAGTTCTGGAATACCGGAGTTTAGTATGCCAACATCGAAAATCTCTTTTATGCAGTTCGTTGGTGAGATAACCTCGACACCTCCCAGTACTGGGGCGGGAGTTTGGGAGTATCACCATAACTTGTATAACGGATGCTTTTCGAAGGTTGAGGTAGATGGTTTCCGAAGTTTTTCTCGGTTATGTGTTGAAGGATGGATACAGCTGGATGTAGGATTTGCTAGTTTTGGGTGAGATATTATGCTTCCCCTGTATCCCCAACACCTGATTGCATAACCGGAAAGGTTCGGGAGTTTCATAGGTGGGAATTCTTGTAGCTCTAGCTCTTCTTCCATGGATATTTGGTTTGAGATTGGGATTTCTTACCGAGTATTCGTTCTTGATCCGTACCTTGTTAATTTATTCCTCTACCTAAATTCTAAGTGGCTTCTCAATTTATGGATATGTGACCATTTCAAGTGGAATGCATTCGTTCATTTTGTTCGGATGTGAAGACTATATGTTGCAATTTCAACCCGTTTGATTCAGCTTCTTTTTATCTATCAATGTGCTAACGGTTGTCACCCTCTTCAGGATGGCTCCCGCTAAGAGCACCAATCAGAATCAGAATCAAGATCCGCCACCACCTCCACCTCCTCCGGAGGCATGGCAAGCTGTGATGGCCGCAACCAATGCAAACACACAGTTGATCATGCAAATTCTTCAAGAGCGCAATCAAGCGAACCAAGGCAACCAAGGCAACAATCAGAATCACTTTCCTACACTCAACCAGTTCCTTGCTAACGGGCCAAAGACTTTCAGCAATTGTGTTGAGGCAACTGATGCTGACGATTGGCTCGTGGATCTGTGCAAGCATTTCGAGTGCAGTAACATCAGGCCTGAGGACTTTGTCAAGTTCGCTTCCTTCCAACTCAAAGATCAAGCTGCAGAATGGTTCCAGCAATACAAGGATTCCAGAGGAGGCCGTGTGATTACCTGGGATGAATTCCGTCAAGACTTCAAAGCTCATCATATTCCTCAGAGCGTGGTTGAGAGCAAGCGTGAGGAATTCCGCAACCTGAAGCAAGGCTCTTTGTCTGTCTATGACTACAACAAGTTGTTTCAGAAGCTCGCCCGCTTTGCTAAGCAGGACGTCCCTGACGAGAAGAGCATGATATACTAGTTCAGGGGTGGTCTCAGGGAAGAAATTCAGCTAGCTCTTGTTCTCTTTGAGCCCTTGAGGTACGATGAGTTCTACAACATGGCATTGAAGCAAGAGGCCGCTCAACTGAGGTGTGATGCTTCCAAGAAGCGAGTCAGAGATGCTACTCCTTCTTCCTCTACTCAAGTGGCCAAGCAGCAGAAGTATTGGCTTCCTCCTCCTCCGTTTCGTCAGCCGTATCAGAAGAGCAAAGGTGGCAGTGGATCTTCCCACCCACCCAACCCTGGCTTTCAGAACAAGACTTCGTCTCAAGCTCCAAGATCGAGTGCTCCATATCACCGTCTGCTTTCAGAGGTCACGTGCAACAAGTGCCAACAGAAGGGTCACTATGCCAACAAGTGCTTCAATCAGAGGCGTCTCCCTCCTCCTCCTCCTGTGAGATCGGCAAGTAAAGCTGTGGTCAAGCATAACCCCAAGCACGCCAAGGTTAACTTGATGAACGCAGCTCAGGCAGAGGACTCGTCAGATGTCATCATGGGTAACCTTCTTGTTAACGATGTTCCTGCAAAAGTTCTTTTTGACACTGGTGCATCGCATTGTTTCATCTCGAAACCTTTTGCATCTAAGCATGAGTTGATTTCCCAAGTTATGCATACACCGTTAGCAGTTGTCTCTCCGGGTAGATGTTTGCTCGCTAACCACGAGATCCCGGATATTTCTATCATGTTGGGTGACTTCAAGTTTCTGGCTTCTCCAATGGTTCTTGGTAACTCGGATATTGATCTTATTCTCGGGATGGATTGGCTTTCTAAGCACAAGGCTCAGCTTGATTGTGCAGCCAGGCAGATTCAATTGACTCATTCGTCTGAGGATGTAATTGTCTTTGCCGCTCGGGATAATACAATCCGTCTGTTTTCTCTCAATGAGAAGGGTGAACTAGATGCTATCTCGCAAATTCCAGTCATTTGCGAGTATCAAGACGTCTTTCCAGAAGAGCTTCCAGGAATGCCTCCACACCGGCCAGTTGAATTCGTCATTGATCTTGAGCCCAGCACGGAACCTGTGTGCAAGCGTCCTTACAAGCTCGGACCTGAAGAGTTGAAGGAGCTGAAGAAGCAACTCGATGTTCAAGAGAGAATGGGCCTCATCCGGCCTAGTTCTTCTCCGTGGGGTTGTGGTGTTCTTTTTGTGAAGAAGAAGGATGGAACGAACCGACTTTGTGTGGATTACCGTCCATTGAACAAGAAGACCATCAAGAACAAATACCCACTTCCCAACATCAACGAGCTGTTCGAACAACTCAAAGGTGCCCAAGTATTCTCCAAGCTTGATCTCCGTATGGGTTATCATCAGATCTGAATCTGTGAGCAAGATATTCCCAAGACGGCTTTCAGGACAAGCTTTGGTTCATATGAATACACTGTCATGTCTTTTGGCCTCGTCAACGCTCCTCCGACGTTCTCTCGCATGATGAACTTCATCTTCAACGCCTACACCAATGACTTCGTTTTGGTCTATCTCGACGGCATTCTGGTCTTTTCGAAGAACAAGGAAGATCATGCCAAGCACTTGCGTTTGGTACTCGATAAGCTCAGGGAACACCAGTTCTACGCCAAGTTCTCCAAGTGCGAATTTTGGCTCGATGAGGTTCTTTATCTTGGTCATATCATCTCTGCCAAGGGCATTGCGGTGAATCCTGAGAAGGTGTCTGCAATTGTGAATTGGGAACCACCTCAGAACGTGAAGCAACTCCGTAGCTTCCTCGGTCTCGCAAGCTACTGTCGAAGATTCGTTGAAAACTTTTCAAAGATCGCGAAGCCTCTCTCAAATCTTCTCTAGAAGCACGTCAAGTACATTTGGTCTCCGGAGTGTGACATTGCTTTCAACACTTTGAAAGAGAAATTGGTCACTGCTCCAGTTCTGACTCTGCCTGATGAATCCAAGCCGTACGAGATCTTTTGTGATGCCTCTCTCCAAGGTCTTGGCGCAGTGTTGATGCAAGAGAAGAAAGTTGTGGCTTATACCTCTCTCCAATTGAAGCCCAATGAGAAGAACTACCCCACTCATGATCTCTAGTTGGCGGCAGTTGTGCATGCTCTTTGGACTCGGAGACATCTCTTATTGGGAAGAAAAGTGGACATTTTCACTGACCACAAGAGTCTCAAGTACATCTTCACTCAGCCTAATCTCAACCTCAGGCAGACTCGATGGGTCGAAATGATTCAAGAGTATAATCCGAGTATCAAGTATACTCCAGGCAAGGCCAATGTGATTGCTGACGCATTGAGCAGGAAGGCTTACTGCAACAGTCTGATTCTCAAGCCTTATCAACCCGAGCTTTGTGAAGCTTTCCGCAAACTTAATCTGCAAGTTGTTCCTCAAGGTTTCCTCGCCAACCTTCAAGTCTCTCCTACATTGGAAGACCAGATTCGCCAAGCCCAGCTTCTTGATGCTATGGTGAAGAAGGTGAAGATTGGGATTGCCAAGAGTCAACCAAAGTACAAGTGCTACCGCCTTGATGACAAGGATACTCTTTTCTTCGAGGATCGTATTGTTGTGCCCAAAGGTGACCTTCGTAAAGTGATCATGAATGAGGCTCACAATTCTCTCCTCTCCATTCACCCTGGGAGCACGAAGATGTATCAGGACCTCAAGCAGGCTTATTGGTGGACTCGAATGAAGCACGAGATTGCTCAGTTCATGAACGAGTGTGATATCTGCAGAAGAGTGAAGGCAGAACACCAAAGGCCAGCGGGTCTCCTCCAACCTCTTGCCATTCTAGAATGGAAGTTTGACCACATTGAGATGGACTTCGTGACTGGGTTTCCAAAGTCCAAACGTGGCAATGATGCAATATTCATTGTCATTGACAAACTCACTAAAGTGGCTCATTTTCTGCCTATCAAAGAGTCAATCACTGTAGCTCAATTGGCGGAACTCTATACCTCTCGGATTGTCTCTCTGCACAGTATTCCACAAGTGATCTCTTCAGACCGTGGCAGCATCTTTACCTCCAAGTTTTGGGATTCTTTTTAGAAGGCCATGGGCACCAACATCCGCTTCAGCACAGCTTTCCATCCTCAAACTAGCGGTCAAGTCAAGCGTGTCAATCAGATTCTTGAAGATATGCTCAGGGCTTGTGTGATCTCCTTCGGCATGAAGTGGGAGGATTGTCTTCCTTACGCTGAATTCTCCTACAACAACAGTTTTCAAGCAAGTTCGGGCAAGGCCCCATTCGAAATTCTGTATGGCAGGAAGTGCCGTACCCCTCTCAACTGATCTGAAACCGGTGAACGTCAACTTCTGGGAAATGACTTAATCACAGAGGCAGAGGAAATGTGCAAAGTCGTTCGAGATAACCTCAAAGCAGCCCAATCCCGCCAGAAGAGCTACTATGATAGTAAGCACCATGATTTGGCTTTCGAGATCAGAGATCATGTTTACCTCCGCATCTCTCCAATGAAAGGTACTCGTCGCTTCGGTATCAAAGGGAAGCTTGCCCCCAGATACGTGGGACCTTTCAAGATCGTCAGCAAGAGAGGTGATATCGCCTATCAACTCGAGCTTCCTTCAAACTTTGCAAATGTGCATGACGTGTTCCATGTCTCTCAGCTTTGAAAGTGCTTCAAGACTCTTGACTGCACCGTCAACTTCGAAGACATTGAGCTCCAAGAAGATCTCTCTTATCGTGAGCACCCCATTGCTATTCTTGAAGAGACTGAACGCAAGACTCGCAACAAGTCAATCAAATTCCTCAAAGTCAAGTGGTCACACCATTCCGACCGTGAAGCTACCTGGGAACGCGAGGATCACCTCCGTTCTGAATACCCGGCGTTCTTTCAGTCCTAGATCTCGGGACGAGATCCTTTCATAGTGGTGGAGTGTTGTAACACCCCGGATATGATTTTCCCAATGTCGGGACGAGATCCAACTCTTGCCGTTTCCGGCGTTAAGTTATTTTATTTTCTCGGGTTCGGGTTTTTGTCTTCGTGTGTTGTTGTCGTTGTCATGCATCTCATATCATGTCATCATGTGCATTGCATTTGCATACGTGTTCATCTCATGCATTCGAGCATTTTCCCCGTTGTCCGTTTTGCATTCCGGCGCTCTGTTCTCCTCTGGTGGTCATTTCTACCTTTCTTTCATGTGTGGGGTTTAAACATTTCCAGATTGGACCGAGACTTGCCAAGCGGCCTTGGTTTACTACTGGTAGACCGCTTGTCAAGTTTCGTACCATTTGGACTTCGTTTGATGCTCCAACGGTTAACCGAGGGACCGAAAAGGCCTCGTGTGTGTTGCAGCCCAACACCCCTCCATTTTGGCCCAAAACCCACCAAAACCCTCTCCATCATCTAGAGCGTTTGATCACAATCGCGTGGCCGAAAACCGCACCTCATTTGGAAACTCCTAGCTCCCTCTACCTCTATATATAGACCCCTCCTCCAAGATTCCGGATCCCCTTCGTCCAAACCCTAAAAATTTCGTCTCCTCCGCCGCTGGACGTGTCCACTCCCGCCGGACACGCCCCGCGCCGCCGCGCCCGGCCACTCAAGAGCCGCCACATGGCCGGCTGCCTCCTTCCACCACCGCGGCCCGCCCGGCCCACAGTCGGCCCCCGAGGCCCATCGACTGGGCTCCTCGCCGTCCCGCCGCCTGGGAGAGCCGCGCTGCCCTGCGCCTCTCTCCTCCGCCGCAGGTCACCGTGCCGGCCGCCGCGTCCGTCGCCGGCGCCTACGACCGCACCGCTCCACGCCGGCTTCGTCCGAGCCCCGCCGTCCTTACCGCGGCAACGCCGCCCGACTGCCGCCTCCTCGCCTCCCCTCGCCGGCCCCGGCAACTCCGGCGAGTTCCTCCTCCTCCGGCCGCCGCGTTCTTCGTCCCCAGCCAACCTCGGTTCTCATGATGAACAGTGCCAGGATCCCGATCTGGATCTAGATCGGTTGACTTTTTGCCCGAAACCCTAATTATTTTGCCCATGTTCATCATGTCGTAACTTTGCATCCGTAACTCCGTTTTGGGCATATAGCATATCAAAATGTTCGCCTCAGAGAGTACATCATTTCATCTCATTGCATAATTTTCATTTGAGTTCATCTTGATGCCCGAAATGCTGTTAGAAGGATGCCATTTGAGATAATTGTCAGATCTGCTGCTCCAATTAGATATTTGTCATTTTTGCCATGATTATTGTGTGCATGATATGCCCCTGAGCTCTTCATGAGTTTTGTTACATGTTTTGCCATCTATCCAGAGGTGCAACTCATGTATTTTTGTGATGTTTGTGGTGACTAGCACAAGCTTGCAAAGTGGGGCATTCGTTAATGCTGATTTCAGGGACTTAGCATTTCCACTAAGTCCTTGGACTGTTTATCTCATTATGACATATGTTCATGCTGTTTCCTAGTGATCCGTGCCTCTTTTGAGGGTGATCAGTAAGAATGTTTTGTTAATCTTGTAGTGCTCTATCCATCCATGTCTTTGTTTGCAATTATGGGGCACCCTAGCTTGAGTCAATTGAGCTCTACTTTTGTCATTTCGTGAATCTGGGCAGATTGTCTACTTGTTAGCAATTTTGCCGGGGATGTTGTAGTTGATCCGTGCATGCTATGTTATTGTTCTTACCATTTCTAGCTTGTATTTTGTGTATTCTTGATGGGTGTATGCTTAGATTGCCATGGCTTGCTCTATAGTGAGTGCATCGAGCTCGTAAACATGCCTACTTGATATCTGTTTTCAGCATGCTCTAGTTTTCACTAAGTCTGGGAACTGATTATGTTTTTGTCATGTTCACATGCTTGCAAATGTATTTTCTGATCCCTTTTGGCTCAAGGTCACTAAGGAACTTTTGTTAAGCTCTTTGAGTAGCTCCATGCCATGCTTTACTTTGTCATGTTCAGCACCTGTAGCATATAGTTTTCATGCTCCAAAGTGTGCTACCTGATCTGAAATTCCAGACAAGTGTTGATTTCACAAGGTCTGAAATCTGTTTACCAAATGCATTTTTGCCATGCTTGTTTGAACCTGTTAATGGATGAATTGGCCGTAGCTCAGTGCTAGTCTTTTGTTAATCATCATGAATGGATCCCTGCCATGTATTTTTTGTCATGTTTGGGTGTTGTAGCATGTTCATGTTGTTGCTTGTAGATGGCTACTTGTTGTAGATCGCAGAACGTGGTCATATTTGAATTGCTTGCCATTTCCAAACCGTAACTCCGATTCCGGTGTTCTTTATATCGTTTTTAAGCGGTTTCATCTCACCTTTACAGTGGAACACTTGGTTTTCCAAGTTGAGGCCAGGTTCATTGATTCCTTGTCAAATCTTGCATATGCATCCCATATCGCATCCCGCATAGCATACCATCTTTGCATCATGTTGTTTGAGCCTTGCACGTGGTTGATTGTGTCCTTGTTGCTTGTTTGTCTTGTTTGGGTAGAGCCGGGAGACGAGTTCGCTAATGAGGTGCCCGTTGAGTTTGCTTTCGAGGATCCAGTCAACTCTGACAACTTTACAGGCAAGATGATCATACCCTCGAAATCACTACTATCTTTGCTTTGCTAGATGCTCGCTCTTTTGCTATGCCTATGCTATGATGCCTACCACTTGCTTATCATGCCTCCTAAATTGCCATGTCAAACCTCTAACCCACCATGTCCTAGCAAACCGTTGATTGGCTATGTTACCGCTTTGCTCAGCCCCTCTTATAGCGTTGTTAGTTGCAGCTGAAGATTGGAGACCGTTCCTTGTTGGAACATTATTTACTTGTTGGGTTATCATTATATTATCTTGTTATCATAATGCATCTATAGACTTGGTAAAGGGTGGAAGGCTCGGCCTCTCGCCTAGTGTTTTGTTCCACTCTTGCCGTCCTAGGTTCCGTCATATCGGTGTTATGTTCCCGGATTTTTGCGTTCCTTACGCGGTTGGGTGATAATGGGAACCCCTTGATAGTTCGCCTTGATTAAAACTTTTCCAGCAATGCCCAACCTTGGTTTTACCATTTGCCACCTAGCCCCTTTTTCCCTTGGGTTTCCGGAGCCCGAGGGTCATCTTATTTTAACCCCCCCCCCCGGCCAGTGCTCCTCTGAGTGTTGGTCCACCTCATCAGCCGCCGGTGGCCACCAGGGGCAACTCTGGGCTGGCCTACCGGAAGTTTGGACAATCTGAGTGTGCCCTGAGAACGAGATATGTGGAGCTCCTATCGGGATTTGTCGGCACATTCGGGCGGTGTTGCTGGATTTGTTTTAACTTGTCGAAGTGTCTTGTAGAACCGAGATACCGAGTCTGATCGGAATGTCTCGGGAGAAGGTCTATTCCTTCGTTGACCGTGAGAGCTTGTCATGGGCTAAGTTGGGACTCCCCTGCAGGGAATTGAACTTCCGAAAGTCGTGCCTGCGGTTATGGGCAGATGGGAATTTGTTAATGTCCGGTTGTAGACAACTTGAACCTTAACTTAATTAAAAATGAATCAACTGTGTGAGTTGCCGTGATGGTCTCTTCTCGGCGGAGTCCGGGAAGTGAACATGGTGTTGGAGTAATGCTTGCCGCAAGTTGCCCTCTAGTTACTCGTTCGCGCTTTGCCTCCTCTTCTCGCTCTCTTTTGCAAACAGGTTAGCCACCATATATGCTAGTCACTTGCTGCAGCTCCACATATTTACCTTGCCTTACCTATGAGCTTAAATAGTCTTGATCGCGAGGGTGCGAGATTGCTGACTCCCTGTGGCTCATAGATTACTTCCAAACCAGATGCAGGGCCTGATGATTCCGCTCCAGATGACGCGCTTGAGCTCAAGTGGGAGTTCGACGAGGACTCACGCTGATACTACGTGTCTTTCCCTGATGATCAGTAGTGGTGCCCAGTTGGGGTGATCGGGACCGTGTCGCATGTTGGGTTTATCTTTTATTTTGGCGCCATAGTCGGGCCATGAGTGTTTGAATGTTTTAATGCTATTTATGTACTTTGATAGACGTGGCGAGTGTAAGCCAACTATGTATCTCCCCTTTTATTATCTATATTACATGGGATGTTGTGAAGATTGCCTAACTTGCGACATTGCTTTCAATGCGGTTATGCCTCTAAGTCATGCCTTGACACGTGGGAGCTATAGCCGCATCGAGGGCGTTACACAACCCCTTTATAGCGTTGGGTGCAAGTTGGTGTTTGTTTGTGCAGGTACTCGGTGACTTGTGCGTTGTCTCCTACTGGATTGTTACCTTGGTTCTCAAAACTGAGGGAAATACTTACTCTACTTTGTTGCGTCACCCTTTCCTCTTCAAGGGAAAAACCAAACGCAAGCTCAAGAAGTAGCATGGGGCATGGTATAGTTGGTATTCCTGGATCTCCAAGTTTCTTTGGTATTCCACCCTTAAAAGTGTAATTAGCAAGCATGGTGAAAATTTTAGCTTCCGGTATCTTTCTTTTATTAGTAACAATATCTTTCATATACTTAGCATAAGGAGACATTTTCAGCATATCAGTCAAACGCATACGCAAAAAGATAGGTCTAATTATTTCAGCAAGCACTCAAAATCTTCATCATCCGTTTTCTTGGATGGCTTAGGAGGAAAGGGCATGGGTTTCTGAACCCATGGTTCTCTTTCTTTACCATGTTTCCTAGCAATGAAGTCTCTCTTATCATAACGTCGATTCTTTGATTGTGGGTTATCAAGATCAACAACAGGTTCAATCTCTACATCATTATCATTACTAGGTTGAGCATCAATATGAACATCATTATTAACATTATCACTAGGTTAATGTTCATCACCAAATTGTGTCTCAGCTTTAGAAATAGATATATCATTGGGATTCGAAGGTGCATCTATAACAGGTTCACTAGAAGCATGCAAAGTCATATCACCTTTCTTTTTCTTTTTATTATTAGGACTAGGTGCATTAGTATTGATTCTCTAAGAATCTTGCTCAATTCTCTTAGGATGGCCCTCAGGATACAAAGGTTCCTGAGTCATCTCTCCACCTCTAGTCATAACTCTAACAACATTATCATTATTCTTACTATTCAACTCATTGAGCAAATCATCATGTGCCTTAAGCACTTGTTCTACTTGAGTTTTAACCATGGAAGCATGCTTACTAATAAGCTTAAGATCATTAACAGTTCTGCTCATATAATTACCCAAGTAGTCAAGTATGTAAGCATTACGTTTCAATTGTCTACTAACATAAGCATTGAAGTTTTCTTGTTTAACAATAAAATTATCAAACTCGTCCAAGCATTGACTAGCAGACTTATTATGAGGAATATCACCTTCATCAAATCTATTGAGAGAATTTACCTTTACTACCTGTGTCGGGTTATCAAGACCATGTATTTCTTCAATAGGCGGTAAATTCTTAACATCTTCCGCTTTAATACATATTTCTTTCATAGATTTCTTTGCCTCTTGCATATCTTCAGGACTGAGAAATAGAATACCTCTTTTCTTCGGAGTTGGCTTAGGAGTTGGTACAGGAAAATTCCAATCATTATCATTACTCAATATTTTATTCAATAGCAATTCATCTTGCTCAACAGTCCGTTCCCTAAAAACACAACCAGCACAACTATCCAGGTGGTCTCTGGAAGCATCGGTTAGTCCATTATAAAAGATATCAAGTATTTCATTTTTTTAGAGGATGATCAGGCAAAGCATTAAGTAATTGGAGAAGCCTCCCCCAAGCTTGTGGGAGACTCTCTTCTTCAATTTGCACAAAGTTAAATATTTCCTTTAAAGCAGCTTGTTTCTTATGAGCAGGAAAATATTTTTCAGAGAAGTAGTAAATCATATCCTGAGGACTACGCACACAACCGGGAGTAAGAGAATTAAACCATAACTTAGCATCACCCTTTAACGAGAAAGGAAACAACCTAAGAATATAGTAATAGCAGATTATTTCCTCATGAGCAAATAGGGTGGCTATATCATTCAATTTAATAAGATGTGCCACAACTGTTTTAGATTCATAACCATAGAAAGGATCAGATTCAACCAACGTAATTAACTCAGGATTGACAGAGAATTCATAATCCTTATCAGTAACAAAGATAGGTGAAGTAGAAAACTTAGGATCATATTGCATTCTAGCATTCAAAGACTTTTTTCTCAGCTTAGCTAATAGTTTCTTAAGATCATCTCTATCATTGCAAGCAAAAAAGTCTCTAGCAGTTTCTTCATCCATAATATAACTCTCAGGTACAACATGCAATTCATATCTAGGGGAAGAATCATAATCTTCAGTTTCAATAATATCATCAGTTTCAGTAATTGCATTCTCTCTAACCCTAGTAAGTTGTTCATCAAGAAATTCACCTAGTGGCACAATAGTATCAAGCAAAGAAGTAGTATCATCATAAGCATCATTCATAGAAGAAGTGGCATCATCAATAACATGCGACATATCAGAATCAATAGCAGGTGTAGGTGTTGCAAGTTTACTTAAAACAGAAGGTGAATCAAGTGTAGAGCTAGATGGCAGTTCCTTACCTCCCCTCATAGTTGAGGGATAGATCTTGGTTCTAGTATCTTTCAGATTCCTCATAGTGATCAACAGATATAAATCCCAAGTGCCTCAGAGAATAGAGCTATGCTCCCCGGCAACAGCGCCAGAAAAAAGGTCTTGATAACCCACAAGTATAGGGGATCACAACAGTTTTTGAGTGTAGAGTATTCAACACAAATTTATTGATTTGACACAAGGGGAGCCAAAGAATATTCTCAAGTATTAGCAACTGAATTGTCAATTAAACCACACCTGAAAGACTTAATATCTTCAACAAAATATTTAGTAGCAAAGTAGAATGGAAGTAACGGTAACGGTGGCAAAAGTAACAATAGCAGTTTCATAGCAATTGTAACAGTGGCAGCGGCAAGTAACGTAGCAAAGATCAATATGTGAAAAACTCGTAGGCAATGGATCAGTGATGGATAATTATGTCAGATGGCATTCATCATGCAACATTTATAACCAAGGGTGACATAGAACTAGCTCCAATTCATCAATATAATGTAGGCGTGTATTCCAAATATAGTCATACATGCTTATGGAAAAGAACTTGCATGACATCTTTTGTCCTACCCTCCCGTGGCAGTGGGGTCCTATTGGAAACGAAGGGATATTAAGGCCTCCTTTTAATAGAGTACCGGACCAAAGCATTAACACTTAGTGAATACATGAACTCCTCAAACTACGGTCATCACTGGGAGTGGTCCCGACTATTATCACCTCTGGGGTTGCCGGATCATAACACATAGTAGGTGACTATTGACTTGCAAGATAGGATCAAGAACTCACATATATTCATAAAAACATAATAGGTTCAGATCTGAAATCATGGAGCATAGCAAAGTCATAGCAACATCAATCTTAAAACATAATGGATACTAGGGATCAAACCCTAACAAAACTAACTTGATTACATGGTAAATCTCATCCAACCCATCACCGTCCAGCAAGCCTACGATGGGATTACTTACACACGGCGGTGAGCATCATGAAATTGGTGATGGAGGATGGTTGATGATGACGATGGCGACGAATTCCCCTCTCCGGAGCCCCGAACGGACTCCAGACCAGCCCCCCCCCCCAAGGAAGATTAGGGCTTGGCGGCGGCTCCATATCGTAAAACATGATGAATCCTTCTCTCTGATTTTTTTTCTTCCCGACCATGAATATATGGAGTTGGAGTTGAGGTCGATGGAGCTTCGTGGGACCCACAAGACAGGGGGCATGCCCCCCATCCTTGTGGACAGGGTGTGGGCCCCCTTCGGTTGATTCTTTCGCTAATAATTTTTATTTATTCCAAAAGTATTCTCCATGAAGTTTTAGGTCATTCCGAGAACTTTTATTCTGCACAAAAATAACACCATGGCAATTCTGCTGAAAACAGCGTCAGTCTGGGTTAGTTCCATTCAAATCATGCAAATTAGAGTCCAAAACAAGGGCAAAAGAGTTTGGAAAAGTATATATGATGGAGACGTATCAAACATCAAGTGATAGATAGGCGGGTTATTTGTAGGGTGTTTCCGTTCGCAATTTTCCTTTTTGTCGAACTATTTGGTTTTCGTTGAACTATTTGCTTTTGGAACTTGAAGCACCGCCTGTGGTGTTGATATACTTGGTCATCATGTACCATTAATTACCCCCTGCAATGCTATTTGCTTCCAAGGTGCAATCAAAAGTTTACTTCCTTGCAATTATTATCCTTGATACTTATCTACCGTGCAGGAAAAGTAAAAGCATTTCAAGGCAGATTAGAAATCATGCTTCTCTAGTAGAGATATTTTACTCTGGAACTATATGTGACTTATGGTTAGATATTCCATAATGATTATCTCTCACTATCTAACCTTGCAGGAGAAGAAAGTCAGCTTCAGATTAAATTTGAGATTCGAAAGCGAACTCTCTCTAATCCATCTCATGAGTTGTTTTTCCTCGCATTTTTTCCATCATATCATCCTTGTTGCAGGAAAATTTCTTCTGAAGCATATCTACTTTGAACAATATACCCATGTTTCCCTTGCTCTGATTCTCCTTGAATATCTAACTTGCAGGGAACTCATATCTCGTGTGGATTCAAACCGTGTTATGAGAAAACCTTCATGGCTTATTCTTCGTCACAAATCATTTCAAAGTATTCACTCTATCTAACAAATCTTTTTCAAGATTGTGTGTGACAGGAAATACCTCAGACACTGTCGAGTGCATTGAAAGAGACCACGAATGAGATTTTATGTCAATGTCACTCATACGAAGATTTATCTCGCTGCCTTCCACTTCATATCCCATGCATACCTTCAGGGGGAGCGTGTTTTATCTTCGTAATTATCTCTCGTCTTTCGTTATCCTTCGCATTCCATTTCATTCCTTTATCTATCTTTCAATGTCTTCTGTTTTGTCAATAATCATCCAAAAAGGGGGAGATTGTTGGTGCAATATTTGCCCTCTTGTGTTTTGGAGATTGTTGACAGAAACATGCATGGACTGATTTGTTTGCTAGTGCATACAGAGAAAAATAGTCCATGCAGAACCAAAGAGAATGTTGTCTGTGGTGTCAAGTTTGAGGAACTTCACCAAAGAATATCTGTGTTGTAGAGAAGAATGAGCTACATCTATTAAAGACATGTAGACGAGATGATTGATGTGAAGGAGTTAACCCCTCAAAAATTTACTGCTGATGTGAAGCAATTGGTTCGGAGATCCTGTCCAAAGAAAATTGACTGCAGCGAGTGGAAGTCAAAGACAAAGTGAAGACGTAGCATTCATTTCATTGTTCTTCTCTCGTTCCTTTGAGTCATAGGACCTCCGTACTATTAAGATGGTATAGTTTCTCGAAGCTTAGATCTGCTATGTGATGCTTAGCCCAAAACCTATGAAAGATGCGAGAGAAATCTCTTTATGTTTCGAATGATTACCTGCCAGCAGTAGATGTTGTTCTTCGTGTCGCAGGAGATATCTTTCAAACTGAGGAGTTAGCATTACTTGCTCCGTAAGGAATGTTACCGTTGTGCTCAATTTCCGACCGCTGGACTTGTGTCGTTCGGCCATTGGCTACTCCACATGTCCAATTTGGTCATTTCCCTTCAGGGAAGGCTACAACTATAAATAGCCACCCTGCTCCAAAGTTGCCCGTTGGCTGCTCCGCTTAAGATTTCTGAGAAGATTGATTGAGCATCCCCTCTCCGAGTGTTTTGAGTTTAAGATCCACCGAGAGAAGAATCAAGAGCCCAAACTTAGACAGTGGTTGAGCATCACAGTAGTTCTGAGTTTAGAGTTCTTGTACATATTACTCTTGAGAGTTGCGCACTCTCTAGACGGATAGGTGTCGACTCGAGAGCTGAAGAGTTATTGTCTTCACCAAGCAAGATCTTCAGCAACCAAGAGTCATTGTGGTTCGGAAGAGGTCTGTCGAAGGTTTGGAGATTGCCGACAAGTATCTACCATGAGTGAAATCAACTGGAGTCTGATCAGCTCCTAGTTGAAGGAGAACAGGACGAAGAGAGTTTATCTTCTGTGTTAAATCGCAACACCTCCAACCAGACATAGTCCTTTGGCAGAAGGGCAAACTGGTCTACCAAATCCATATATCGCCATCGAGCACCACTGGTTCAATTTACTTTACTGCATTACCTCCAGCAGTTTACTTTCGTGCTCTGTGATGATAGTTTATTTGATTTATCTTTGATCGTTGCATATCATTCGTCTCTATCATATCTGTCGTTCCCATCGGTTATGTTCGTTGTTCATCATGTTGCATTCTCATCATTCATGTTAGTGGTTCCAGTCGTACGAACTTCTCCTTGCACTTATCTTATTAAGTATGGAGTGTTTTCCCTGTGTTATTCTCTTTCACCTCGTCATTGTTCTTTATCGTGTTTTTCCCCCGCAGTTCATATCATATTTTCTCTCATGCTACTGTTTCTGTTCCCATGTCGTTCCTCAATAACGTTCTTGATCAAGTTCTTATCTACCAAATCTCATTTCCACTGCTGTGTTTGGGATCCGTTCAAAACATTCACAAGAATTTTTGAATCTCCCATTCACCCCCCACTGGGCTATATACTCTCGGTCCTAACAGGAGCGCTTTAGTTCATATAAGAGTTTGTCCAGACTTGTCCTTTGCTATAAAAAGGATTGGGCCACCTTATTACACCTTTGTTACACTTGTTATTTGTTAGTCGTTACGAATTACTTTGCCACCAAACTATCTGTTACTGATAATTCCAGTGCTTGCAGAAAATACTTTGCTGCAAACCGCTTATCATTTTCTTCTACTTCTCGTTGGGTTCGACACTCTTACTTTTTGAAAGGACTACGATTGACCCCCTATACTTGTGGGTCATCAAAACGCAGCCTCCACCACAACTCGTTGACGTCCTCGTCTTCATGGCAACCTCCGTCATCATCCTTCTCCCTAGTTGTCGCTAACATCAGACATGACGCCGGATCACCTTGGCCATCAACACTGCCTCCTCTCTTCCCCATCCTCCTCATCGGAAAATCGTTGAAAATACACGGGATTCGTCAGATGCGGGTCAGAACACCTCGGCAACTCCCCTGCTCTCTTCCGCATAAGAGAGAGAAGAGGAAGGGACGGGAGCACATACCTAAGAGAAAAAAAGATAGGATTGGAGTGGGATGCAGTGGGTGGTTGAGGCGTGGAACACTTTAGATAAGAGCGAGAGAGACTGGAACGAAAACATTTGCTCTGAAAAATTAGGACACCGAACTATCTCAAAATGTGACGTGGCCACTCTTCCTGGTCAATATTCATGCAAACAATCCAACGATTATTACAACACTCGACCGAAATACTTAAGATCTGACTTTAGTTTTTTATCGATCCGGAAATACAATACGAGTTCCAAAACTTCTAAAGGTGTTTTCTCCATGGATTTTTGTACATTCAATATCTCATTTATTAATTATTCCCTCCATAAACTAATATAAGAATGTTTAGAATACTAGTGATCTAGATGTTTTTATATTAATTTATAGAGGGAGTAGCTTATTAATGATCTCCTGGCTTGTCTGAATTTACTTCAATCTAGTAAAGGTATTTTTTTCCATGGAATTTTTTAATAGTAATTTGGTCTCCACGCCGGCCAGCAGCTGTATCTCCTCGTCGGTATCGACGCCGTAGGGTTCACGTCTCTGCAGTCCACACCTCACATACTTTGACGAGCTCGTCGTCTCGCCCGCTCGCGGACAGTCGTCAGCCGCGACAAGGACGCCAACCCACCCTGCCATCCGTCATCCACTCCGCCCGTCCCTCCCACCCCCACCAACCAAAACCCACAACCGCCGAGGTCGTTGCGCATCCCCTCCCCCCCGAGCGCCTCCGCCCCCACCCC
>NC_041390.1:129420560-129440781 GCF_002162155.2 Triticum dicoccoides | reverse complement strand
CTCCCCCTCGCCACCCGACGACGCGGCGACGGAGGGCTCGATGTCGTTCCACTACCCGGACCACGGGCTCGCGATGGACGCGGCGGCGGCCGCCGCCTCGTCGCCAAACCCTAGCTTCTCACCCGGCGGCGGCGGCGGGGAGAGGGAGAAGGCGGCCATCGCGGCCCACCCGCTGTACGAGCGGCTCCTGGAGGCCCACGTCGCCTGCCTCCGCGTCGCCACCCCCGTCGACCAGCTCCCCCGCATCGACGCGCAGATCGCGGCCCGCCCGCCCCCGCTCGCCGCCGCCGCCGCGGCCGCGGGCGGGCCCTCCGGTGGCGAGGAGCTCGACCTCTTCATGGTACCTATGGCTTTCGCGCCCCTGCCTGTTTTTTCCCGCGTTGCCGCTGGGTGCCGTACATGTCTTCTGTATATGCTTCGTGTGAACAATAGGAATTAGGAATAGGGAGAAATTGGGATAAGTTTTGCATAGGTTTTGAGTAGGGCTAGTGATGGATTTATGATGTGCTCCTTATGGTGAACTTGGGAGGGTCGATCTGACTAGAGACTGCTGGTTATTGTAACAACGATGCTGGAATAGCCTTATCAATTTGTTTGTATGAATGAGAAATGAAACCAAAGCAGATACAGTATATATTCTACGCTAAGGTTCATCGATATAGTGGCACCATACTTGTTGAAGTAGTATAGATACGCCATGGGTCATTGGTGGGCCTTTTTGTGGTATTAACAGCTTATTTGGCACACCTGAAATGTCATACTAGTGTACCTGCTCGCCTGTATGAATTGCCCATTTCTGTCTTTACTTTGATCTTCTTTAGTAGTGCCCTTACGGCTACTGATCATCTAAAATGCTTTTATGTCGCATGACTAGAATTTCCTTTACTTTTCTGAAACTTTTATATCTTCTAAGAAATGAATATGTTGCTTACATCTAGCATAATGTTTTTTTCTATGTACAATCCTTCTTATGGGTTCTAATTATCCTTCATTGGCTTGTAGACACATTATGTATTGCTTCTCTGTTCATTTAAAGAACAACTCCAGCAGCATGTACGTGTTCATGCAATGGAAGCAGTGATGGGTTGTTGGGAGCTTGAACAATCCTTACAAAGTCTAACAGGTAAATGAAAGCATTTATCTATGTATATTGCTCGAGCAGAGTAGCAGAAATTCTCCAGTATATAGTATGTAGTTATTTATAATGTGGAAACCAAAAAGCGTGGTGGCTGAAGTGAAAAGTGAAAGAAAAATGGATATCAGACGGATAACATAATTAAAATTTAAAAAGGTTTCACACTGTAAACTTTGAGCGATAGGATTAACTGATTTAAGGAATTTCCAACTATCATAGGCCTACCTTTGATGCTTATGAGCTTCCATTGTATGTTATTATACTTGTATTCCTTACGATCCAAGAAAGGACCTGGTTCCACTATCTTACCGATAACGGTGCAGAGATCCAGTGCAAAAACAGAATACAAAAGTAGTTCAGCTACCGCCCTAACACTAGCAGCACTAGAGGTTCGATCTAGATTTACAGCCAGAGAGGCATAAAGCACCAAGGGCTGCAAAAACGGCACTCCAGCCAACACCGTGTACAAAAGATGCCTAACACCTAAGCCAACCAGCAACTTTCAGGATCATGAACAGCAAGAGCGAGCATCCATCAAAACACTCTCGGTCATCAAGTGCACCATGAGAAGGATCACACGACCATCTCCTTCAGCAGGCCCAGGATGAGTAATATGCAGGTTTTCACCTCCAGCTTCATGCACACCATCATCATGCGGGGCAGGCGCTTGAAGATGCAGTGCCACCGCCCCCATTCCTAGGGCTGCTCGATCATCGGCATTTTGAAGACCTGCCCAATACAACAGGAAATATCACAACTGCACGAGTAGCAAATTATTTCCGCTGGTGATCTAATTAATTTTTTATTTTAAAACAAGCTCTATCTAAGCTGCACATATCCCAGCATAATGCTGCAAGGCCAACAATCTGGATCTTCTGATTGGCAGGAAGATTTCTGGGTATCCACCAAAAATACTTTGAGAAACACCAGGCCTGCCCCTGCACCAATCCATCTGCTCCAAACACCACATGCATTTAGAAGCAGGCCAGCCAAAGTACAAGCGGTGATGCTCTCATGTTGAGGACAAACGCCACACAGAGGGTCCCCTGCCCATGGCCTTATTACCATGTTGTCATTGGTTACTATGGGATTATGCCAGATCAGCCAGAACCAAATTTTTAATCTTTTCTGGAATTTTGGCTTTTCAAAGATGCTTAAATGTCAATCAGGACCATAGTCTGATACGTGCTTATAGACAGTGAACTTGCCAGCTTGGCCTTAGGGATGCAAGCAGACGGCGTCTGCATGTCCTCGACCGTCCGCGAACAGAAAGTTTGCACTAACACGGTTATTAAAGTAATGAAGATTAGTGCAATTTTTGTTTCGCGGACGCCGTCCGCTTGCATACATGTCCAGCAGGGTACAGCTGCATTTTCGTTCAGAGCCACCCTGAGCTCAGTTCGCAGTACTGCAGCCTGTCCTTGCAAATGTCCCCCCAACCATCTCCTAAAGTTACATTGCCACCCTCTTATCTGCCCTTTGCCTGACACTGCATCCAAGATCATTACTGATTGCAAACAGGTCAGGATTGTTTTGGCTCAGAAGCCTGTAGCCGTGCCAAGTATATATCCCAGAAGCCAGTCTGCCTTTCATTACCTATTTTCATAACTCCGCTAAGCAGATACCAAGATATGTCATTTACCAAATCAGCCGAACATGCTGTATCAGCAGCACTTCTAGCAACCTGTCAAATCCTAGATTGTAATTGCTTTAATTCTTTCTCAAAATCTCCTGCCACATCCCTTCACTTTTCGCTAAATTCCACCTCCACCTACACAACAGGCCGATATTGAATTCATCAGATGTGGTACTAGCCCAACAAATAAATCATTTTCCTGTGCCAGCTGAACTTTATGCAGGCAACTTGCAGCAAAATTAAAGAGAAAAGGAGACCCCTTCCCCCCTCCCCGCCTTACCTCTTTACAGCTGCCAAAATGACATTAAGTTACACTCAAAGTACCATTCATGACCACAGATATGACCATATGTTATTATACTTACGCCCTGCGTTTCAAATTATAAAACGCCTTGGAATTTGCAGAGGCAATTACTAGTGAATTGGTACTTTTAATTAAGGAGAAGGGAAGGTTGATAAATGAGGGAAACAACGAAAACATCAGTAAATTAACATGCACGTCTTATTATTGTAAAAATAGGCAGGAAAATCGTTGTCCTTACAATTACTATATAAAGGCTTTGTCCTTACAATACAATATAAAGGGTGTATCTTCTTAGGTATACTAGCTAGTGCACATGTGGAAGCCACATTACTTAATCTACTTAAGTTATTTATGAAATCAAGACCCATTCATGAAATAGATATCAACAGTTAGTCTGGATTTGTTTAACATGCATTAAGTATCGAGCATATTTGGGAGGGAACTTTTAATCTGTTGTGATGAATGAATGATTAGGATGCTCTGGTCTGCCTGCCAAAGTCTTCTTTCCCATAACTTAAATTTGACCTATGCTTGTATGTTTTTCGGCTTTCCGTTTTGTGTGCCTTTGTGGGCCACAGATGGCATAATTTTACTGTCATGTTCGAGGTTTCAGCAACAGTTTTTATCAATCACAGCTTCAGTCACAGGGCTGACTATGTATATAAGAATTCACTTTGCATACCTTAATGTTTTGGAACTTAATCTGCGCATTTCTTAAGATGGTTTAGTCTTTCAGATGTTTATATGTTTTACAATTAGAACACATGTTTTTTGAGGATAAGGAAGTGTTGATTATCAGAAATAGAATACATGGGAAACTGAGTTGTGCTTCTGTGGATTGATCCTGCAGGGGCATCTCCTGGTGAAGGCACTGGGGCGACTATGTCTGATGATGAAGATAACCAAGTGGATAGTGAGGCCAACATGTTTGATGGAAACGATGGGTCAGATGGTATGGGCTTTGGTCCCCTGATATTGACCGAGGGTGAACGGTCTTTGATTGAACGTGTTCGACATGAGCTGAAGAGTGAGCTTAAACAGGTAATAACATTGCAGCCTAAAAAGTGCTTCATTGCATCATTCATGGCTGAAGAGTGACCATCATGTTTGACGGAAACATTTCGTTGACTAACAAAAACTTCCTACCTCTAGGGGTACAAAGAAAAGCTGGTTGATATCAGGGAGGAGATCATGCGCAAGAGGAGAGCTGGTAAACTTCCCGGGGATACTGCAGCTACATTGAAAGCCTGGTGGCAAGCTCATTCCAAGTGGCCGTACCCTACCGTACGTGACACTACCATTTCCAAGCTTCATCTTGCTATTAGTTTCTGTCCATGACGAACAATTCCTGCCTGACCCATCCAGGAAGACGACAAGGCTCGCCTGGTGCAGGAGACGGGGTTACAACTGAAGCAGATTAACAATTGGTTCATCAACCAACGCAAAAGGAACTGGCACAGCAGCAACACAGCTTCCTCTAGCGAAAAGACCAAGAAGAAAAGGTAGCATACGGGAAAAGTCATATTTTTCCTTATCCTTGACAACCTTGCACATTCTTGTTTATGGCTTCCTTCTATGCATGTAAAAAAAGAAACGTTACAGGTAATGACGGCACGGAGCAATCGTGGTAGACCGGGTCCCAGATGAAACAAACTAGATGTAAACTATACTTTTATCATGAAGATTGCTGCAGTATATTCTCTCCCTCTCCTCTTTCTTTCTGGTGGGGCAACTAGATACGAAGACGACCCGTTCACAAGCAAGTTCAAAGGCAAAGAAGGTATCAATAATAGTTGACCAAAGGTGGTAGCGACTCCGGATGTACAGTGTGAGTGTTTTGCTGATGTAATTTGTGTAAGCCTGTGTTGTATAACCGAGGAACGGAAGGGGGCATTGTGTTGGTGTATGTACTTGTATATTCGATTCATCATGTAACAATATGTTAGACAGACACGGATTGGGTGTTCTGTGGGTGTGATGCACGGTGTGGCATGGTCTGGAACGAAACCGTTTTGTTTGAGATGTATTGGAAGTGTGGAAGGCTAAGTTATGCAGTAGTATTTGTAAGCTCATACATACGGATGATAACTTGCACGACTAAGTTATGCAGTAGTATTTGTAAGCTCACATAT
The DNA here is from genome assembly GCF_002162155.2 of Triticum dicoccoides. Taxonomy (NCBI): domain Eukaryota; kingdom Viridiplantae; phylum Streptophyta; class Magnoliopsida; order Poales; family Poaceae; genus Triticum; species Triticum dicoccoides. The sequence continues at coordinate 129,435,574 of NC_041390.1, read as the reverse complement.
ACGGATGATAACTTGCATATGTACCTGTGAATGTGGTGGCTCTGCTCAGTGGTTCATCCGTTCTGCCTTGAGGTGACATTACATGTAAATAAGAGTAGTATATGTAGTTTTGTGGATTGAGTTGTCTTGTGTTGATTAACCAAACTGAATGTGTAACCACTGGTTAAAACAATATATGTTTGTGTTTGGACTTTGGATTGTCAAACGCAACACTTTGCTGGGTTCTGGGAGGCAGCAGATACGGCCAGACAAGCTTATACTGCAACAACGCATGATATCCTACCTGGAGTACAGCGCAAGCTAATACTGCAACGTCTGCTTAAAGAACTTGCCATTAAAAACATTTGCAAATGCCATGCTCTCAGGGAAGGTTTGCTGGTTATGGCGGTTTCTAAATAATTTCCACCGTTAAAACCGACCAAACTAAATCCCAAGCTTCTTGTCGACATTGCCCTGATCCATTGCGAAGAAGCGAAGTAGAATCGTCGGATTCCGCCATTCTGGCGTCCATTGCAAGCGCAAGGGCATCACATTTCTTAGTTTAGACGGAGTAGATACAAGGTCTAGTAAGAAATTTCAATGAAGCAATCCCTATCATGAACGGGAGGCTAAAATACGGATGCTCATAATCTTGTTGATTTTAGAGCCCCCCGGGGACACGCATTGTCCCTTTTTACTCATTGATTGAAGCTTAATAAAGTGTGTTGGCCTAAGAAAAAATAAACTAAACCTCTCGATTCACTGGAACCCCTAAGTAACTGCATTCTTTTTGTCGTAAAAAAAAGAAACAGCATTCTTCCGTCTAAACTAAGAAACAGTATTAAGGTGGAAAAAAATGCACCCGATATAAAGACAAAAGCATCACGACGTTTACAACCAATCACATATATCAACACTATTCATGAAAACACTAACATTATTCATACTATTTTTTTATTCATAAAACCACACACACACACTCTCTTCCAACACAGAGTTATTTACCCAAAACCACCACACTTGGGGCTAGGGTAACAGGACCAGATTTGAGCCAGGTCACAAAAAACCACCAACTATGTGCCTAATGACTAACGAAGAGCACTGATTGTCTGATAAGCTCACGAAAACAGTAAAACTGACAAGTTGGACCCACCTGCCAGGCTGACGTGGCGTGCTTGTGTGGACAATATGCTGAGTCGGACGAGGGTCCCACCTGTAAATAACTCAAGTGTTTATCTTTTTTCCATTTTCCTTTTTCTCCTGGGCATTTTCCTCCTGAACATTTCAACAAACAGGTAATGTGCGTGTACCGACATCCATGCACTGCACACCGCCAGCGCCGCTCGCTGCCCTTGCTAGCCGGCGGTCACCCGAGACCTGGCCTCACTCGTGCTCACGGCGCCTGCCCGGAGGCCCTAGCCGTGCTCGTGCTCGCGGCGCCCGCCCATTGGCCTTGGCCGCGCCCGTGCTCGCGGTGACAGCCAAAGGCCCTGGTCGGGGGTGCTCCGTGGTGGAGCGTGCTGGTCACGTCCGTGCTCGCGGCGCGGCCCTTGCCGCGCGCGCCGTCAAGGAGCACCATGGCCACGGCCACGCTCGCGGCGGTGCCCCGTGGTGGCTTCCCAGACCGAAGCGTGCCGACAACCTTTGGACCCAGAGAGGTGCTCGGCATCGAGACGCCTCCCAGCACGCGCGGCCGCGCCTTTGACTCTGACGCAGGTGAAGCCCTCCGCGTCGCGGCGCGGCCCTGGACGGCTAGCCGCAGCGGCTCGGCAGTGGTCTGGGTGGCGGGGCGGACAAGAGCTGGAGGTGCGGCTGGGGTTGGATCCCGCCCGGGGCAGTGGCTTGTGGCGGCGGGTTGTAGGTGGCTGGGGCGGCGGACGGTAGGTCGCTAGGGCGGCGGGGAGGCTCTCTGGTGGTGGCGTGGCTCGCCGGGTAAGGCTCCGGCGGCGGCGCTGGATATGGCTGGATTGGTGGGGAAGAAGGTGCTTGGGGGAGAGAGAGAGAGGCCGACAGGTGGGCCTTTCGCCACCTCAGCAAATTTATCCATGTAGACATGCCACATCGGCCCGACAGGTGAGTCCCACATGTCGGTTTCGCTATTTTCACGGCTAAATCAGCCCGTCAGTGCTCCATGTTACGTATTAGGCTCAGAACCGGTGGTTTTTTGTGACCTGACTCAAATCTGGTACTAACCTGTTACCTTAGCCTCAAATGTAATGATTTTAGGTAAATAACTCTCCAACACATCGCACATGACCACACATCACCACACGGATACGCCAACACCCCGACCGAGACGAGCCTCGTCGTACGAACGGCACCACTGCGAAGCGAATCTACCGTACGCTCCAACATTCACAGCGGCCGCCCTCCTGGCAAACCAGCGCGTATCGGCACGGCGCGGCGCCGGGGACCAGTTCGCGTCGTCGATCTGCACGCCGTGCCTGCTCCTCATCAGGCGGATGAGCGCGTCGGCGGCGCCCTCCTCCGCAGCGCACACGTCGCGGGCCACGGCCCCGGCCACCCCCCACCCGCAGCACGGTCCTGCACCAAGGGTGGCACCGCAGGGGGGACCATGGTCTGCACGGTGGCCAGGTACCCGTCCGACAGCCACTGCGTCGCGTACGCCGCCGGCGAGCCGCCGACCTGCCGGACGACCTCGGCCAGCATGAGGCGGCGCGGGATCCGGACCACGGCACCTGCTTGCCCTACACATTGAACCGGTCGGCTACTCGTCAAACAAACTAATACCATAATATTATAAACTACTACTAGTACGAAATGCAAGCAGACATTCTCTGTTCACCGCGCATTGTATGTACTCCCTCCGGTCCTTTTTACTCTGCATATTAGGTTTGTCTGAAGTCAAACTCATCCAATTTTGACCAAGTTTATATAAAAAATTATTGACATTTACATAACAAGACCAACATCATTAGATTCATTTCGGAATATATTTTCATATTATATTTATTAGATATTATAGGTACTAATAATTTTTAATATAAATTTGGTCAAACTTAGCTAAATTTGACTTTCGGCAAATCCAATGTGCAGAGTAAAAAGGACCGGAGGGAGTACACACGGACGAACGACGGGAAACGGACTGACTCTCTCTAGTCGTTTTCCCCCTAACCCTAAAACCTCTGGCGGCGCTGGAGGCGATTAGGGTTTGGACGTGGAAACAGCCTTCGTCTCGTGATCTATCGCCGGTGCGAGAGATCCATCGAGGGGGAGTACTTGCGCATGGCAGGATCCACCTCTGCGGCGGGGGCGGCGCCGGAGAGCGACCCTCTCGCGGGCCGCGCGGCCAGGAAACAACTGGAGGAAGCTCTAGCGAAACTTGATATCTCCGAGGAAGAGGCTACTCCTTTAATACTTGATGATCGCATCGAGGACGGACCGGGGAAGTGGTTGTTGGCTGGTAAGGTGCTACACCGTAATCAACTCCATATACAGACTATCACCAACGCCCTGCGCCCGGCATAGGGAAATCCACGAGGTCTTCAGTTCAGATCTGCCGGGATTAACATCTTTGTGGCAGAGTTTGAGAACCAGAGAGATAGGGATCGTGTTTGGGGGGGATCCCCATGGCATATCAATAAGAATGCGGTGGTGCTAGCGGAATTTGATGACTGCATGAGGCCGGATGAGGTGAAGTTTGATAAGTTGCAAGTATGGGCTAGGGTTGTTAACCTACCATACAATTTGCGTGATGAGGCATGGTGGAAACCAATAGCTCAACAGATAGACAAGAACGCTCTTTCAGTTAAATTTGACCACAATGGTGGGTTTCTGCGAGCGAGAATTTCCATCGATGTTGCAAAGCCGGTCAGGCGTTGGATCTTGATAGACTCTGCCAGGAGGAAGAAGGTAGATATGTACGATATCCGGTATGAAAATATACCTTACTTCTGTTTCTCCTGTGGTAGGTTAGGGCACTCAGACTTGTATTGCCCAACTCCTGGTTCTAGGGACGAGAAGGGAGAGCTCCCATTCGGCCCAAAATTACGAGCTCCTGACGAGTCCCGGAAGTCACCGAGTAGTGATAATTCTTCTAAGGATCCACAGAAGGGTGACAGCAATAAGCCAACGACTAGAAACTCAAGCACCAATAAGGAGCCGGGGAAGAGGTTATTTCCCCGATTAAGCACAAGCCTCCACCAAAGAGGAAAGATGCTCCGAACCAAGTATACAGACCGGTGGTGAAAACCTTGTTGCTCACAGATGGGGAACCGAGTACAGCCAATGGAGGTGATACTGTTGGCAAGGATGGTGAGACTTCTGCTAGCAATGAAGTGGAAGGTGATGACTTTGTACGGGACCCAAAGAAAAAGAAGCCCACTCCAGAGAATTCGGCAGAGACCGCGCCGCGGTCCTGCCCGATATAATGACATGCTTGAGCTGGAACTGCCGGGGGCTTGGGAACCCCGAGGCAGTTCGCGAGCTTCGCAGTATAGTGAAGCTAGAAGGACCCACTCTTCTCTTTGTGATTGAAACGAAAATTCCAGCTAAAAGAGTTGAGGATTTGAAGTTTACCCTCGGTTTTGGAGGGTGTTTTGCAGTCGACAGTGTCGGCCTAGGTGGTGGCATTGGTCTGTTTTGGTCACGTGATGTGACTGTTGAGTTGAAAAATTTCAGCAAGTGTCACATTGATGTGGTGGTTCATAGTAACAATCAGAGTGCTTCGGTATGGAGGTTTACTGGTTTTTACGGGGCACCGAGAGCTTCAGATCGTGGTGAAAGCTGGCAGCTCCTGCGCACTCTCTTTGCTATACCCCATGTAGCATGACTGTGTATGGGGGATTTTAATGAAACTCTCTATGCATCCGAACACTTTAGCAGAAGAGCAAGATCGGAAACACACATGAGAGCATTTCAGACTGTTATGGATGAGGTTTCCATGCAAGATTTAGGCTGGTCAGGTACACTATATACGTGGGACAACCAGCAAGCAGGTGCAGCAAATGTAAAGGCACGCCTAGACCGAGCTTTTGGGAATGAAGATTTTTAGCAACTTTTTCAACATATACGGGTCAGACATCTCCCCTCTGTTGAGTCTGATCACTGTTTTGTCGTAGCTGAGATTAAGGATATGCTATCTTACGGGCCACGGGCTAAGAGACAGTTTCGTTTTGAGAATGTTTGGCAGACGCATTCGGATTACGATCGCCTGGTATGTGATACTTGGCGGGGAATTCAACACACGCCAGGGCTCCAGGGGATTGCATCGGCCTTGGGGTCCCTCCAGTCTATTCTTGAGCCATGGGGTTCAAAGGAATTTGGTTGCTTGGCACGCACGGTCAGGAAACTTCAAAAGAGATTAGACCGCATCAGGTGCTCTACCATGGGGGTGGGACCAACAGATGAGGAGAAAAGTACTGTAAAGAAGCTGAAGGAAGCGCTATACCAAGAGGAGGTGTGGCTTTCTTTAGACCTTCCAAGCCGCATGGAGAGCTGGGAATAGAACCTCCGGTTCCTCCCTGGTTGAGCTGCATGTGGGCCTCGTATTGGCTCCCGGCCTGCGCCTTTCTAGCCATCAGATCAAGCTTGGAGCGATCATAGCCATTGGTTTAGCCATACAAAAATCTCTAGCGCTTTTCCTATACATCCACTCATCACGTCCTGCGGCTCCATCACCACTCTTTACATGGAGTTGCTCGTCTGACTGTGACACAGGCTTCACAGCACGCAGGTCTCACGGCATGCTTTTATTTTTGGCTTCCGAATTCAAATTTTATATCTTTCGAAGGGAAAGTTCAAATTAGGTCTTGTTTCATATTCGTGTTTCTCGTGACGAGGGCTTTCAAATAAGATCCATTTAAAATACATTTTGATTAATTTTGAAAATAAATGTTAAGTTTCAACTCTTGAAACTTAGTACGCACGAAGAATAAAATTATGGTTTTTTTTGCCTACGACCAACAAAAAAGTTGTCTTAAGAAATTAAAACTTGATAAAAGTGAGTGAGAAATTCACAAGTATTGGATAACAAATCGTAAGTTTCAATGGCCGAAACTTAAAATTATCGTGCCCTCGTGTGGGATACAACTACTTTGCAAATCGCGAGGCAATCAAGTGACCGGCTGGGACTTGGTAGGTGCATGCCTCGGCACTTGCGTGCCCCTGCGAATTTGCCGACCGACCACGCTCCCTTCACTACCTTCCTTGATGTCCTATCTATTACGTGTGCTTTCTCTCATGTCAAGGGATTTTCGTCGGGTCTTAAAAAGCAATTGGTACATATATTCGTAGTTGAAAGAGCGCCACATCAAGTCAGCGAAGAATATAGAAGGTCAAAGACACATTCACAACCTCTACTCCAAGAAAAAACTTAGGTTCCTCTGCCTCCCCTAGGTCCGACTCGTCTTCGATGGCCCTAGGGCCATGGAGGCACTATGGACCCCAGCCCTTGCCGGTTGGAGTGATCTTGCTCTGTTTGTTTTGTTAATTCGTTTAGGATTTGGGTCATGCTCACGAAGACGAGGTGGCAGCGGCTCCTTAAAAAAGGAACAAGGTTCTCCCAGCTTAGAACTCGTTCTGGTGATGCATTTAGCGTTGTCAGAGGGCGTGTGGAGGTGTGTTTCCGATGGATCTTGCGGGATTCGGTCAGTGCTAGTCTTTGGTGGATTCATTTGGATCCAATTTTTGTTCGTCTTCGTTCGTGTGTGTATAGGTTGGATCCTTTCAATTTGATCTATACATATTTTCATCGGTGACGGTTGCTGTCCTGATGCGCTGGTCCTCTGAGATCTTAGCATGACTACTTCCCGACTGTCTACTATATTAAATTTGGCCGGGCTTCGGTGAGGGAGAGGTGATGACTGTTGCGCGTATTTGGCTGTAGTTGTTGCTAGATGGTCTATGGATATGAATGCAATTTTTTTATTTCTGTATTCTTTGTACTCCCATGGCATGATGAATATATCAAAAGTTTTCTTGCGAAAAGAATATATTGTAGAACACAAGTCAAAAAGGAGAAATGATATACTCAGGCTCTGGCCCCGTAAGGGCCTATTTGAACCTCTCTCAGCTTCTCCAAATCTCCAAATCCAGCTTTCCTCGATAGTGTCCAACTCTGCCTGGTGATCAGAAATCGTTTGACACGATTGATAATTTCTCTCAGTGACACATGTGATAAGCAATCTAAACTATTTAAAAAAAAATCTCCCAGTGCCATGGCCCAACTGGGAGGCTATTGAAACATTTGTTCTAGCATGGCTTCCTGAAACGTTTTCTTTTGTGGTGGCATTTTAGTTGTGAATATGGCCAACTCTCTGTTCTTGTTTTGCTGGAGCTAGGTTTTGTGGGCTTATCGTTTTTACACCGTGGGTCGGCTTAGCTTCTTGGGTTTAACTTCTTAGAGTTTACATGGTCGGGCTGACTCCAATCGTGGAGTTTGTGGAGCCAGGAGTTAGAATCCGAACATGTCGAATTCATGGGTTATAACCCCAATTCGATGATCATTCCTGTGTATCCTCGAACAATGTCGCATCTAGAGAATTTGACAAAGCTTGGGCACACCGCTAGCTAAAATACTTCATTTGGTTTATAACAAGTATCAGATACAGTATTTGAATAAAGTCATACGCAATATACTCACAGTTTTTCTATATATCGTAGATATAAAAAAATATGTGAGATACATAATTGTAATGCTCGTGCAGTTGATGCTAGCTAAATTCTTGATCGAGAATTTGTCTTCTTGGGACGAATTTCCATGAGAGGAGCCGTTGCTTTGTCTTATGCGCTTGCAGTTTGTCACTAATCACTATCATCCATTGGAGTCATGGCCTGACCAAAGGCCTGGATGTACATCTCTCTTGCATGTCTCTCCGCCAGGCCGAATTCAGCTACGGCACAACTGCGTCCATCTCGCTGTAGGCAGTCGCGAGTCATGACTCGTATCACGCAAAGCAACAAGCGAGCAAAGGTAGCCAACGATTGATTGATCAATCCCCCTCCTGCCTGTCTTCACGAGCAGTGTTGGCCTATTGTAGCCCATGTAAAAAATGACTAAATTGGCTTATAACCTCACTGATTGATGTAAGGGAGAAAAGCAAAAAAAAAAAAAAAAGCCCAAAGATGGCGCAATTAAATCCTTGGTTTTTAGTGCTTTTAAAGATTTCCACTGCTTTGAAAAGTCATTGACCTTCAAGGAAAAGTCATTGACCTTCAAAGGACGTGGCGGCATTGAGCTTGGGCACGTGCCTTGGGGGCAATGATAGTATCAGAGATTTCCTAATTTGTCTTTTGAAATGGGTGCCCTAGGTCGATGGTGTTCTTGTTGAAGTATAAATACATAGCCCATCTTTCCCTATCAGCTTGCTCTTGGATGAACTGACTTGTGCGTGCAGTTTTATATGGTATTAGAGCCAAGCGGTCTTGAGTTCAAGATCCGACCGATGCAATTTAACAATAAAAAAAGTTACACTCACTTTCGGTCCACGTTTAGGCCAGGGGAGCCACATGTGAGGGGAAGTGTTGAAGTATAAATGCATAGCCCACCTTTCCCTATCAGTTTAGCTTTTGGGTGAACTCGCTGGCGCGTGCAGTTCTACACTCCCTCAGTCCAGTACTTGACTCCTTTGGGCCTGCAAGCTTTCCTCAAACGGGGTGTCTCTAGCTTGGGCTTAAGTGATCTTACTTCTTGTCGACAATTCCTTATCAATATCTGTAATCTAGAGCCATCATTAGCGTTGGGTATATAATATAAATAAAGATTTAAAATGACATGTAGGGTCGATCCATGTTTGGCAAAGAACAGAACATTACACTTAGGAGGGGCTAAATGCATAAACACAATGAAGTTAACTGTAAACATAATCAAATACAATATTGATTTGTTTGGTTAGAAAGTGCAGCAGTGATCAATTCCAAAGTGGTCATGGCAGTAGCGATCGTCACCTTAGAGACACGTGCTTATGCAAGCTTAGGTAGGAGGGGCAACGATAGTGAGACGCAAGTTGCTTCTGCAAAAGACAACCGCCAGCTGTGGTGGTCGCGACATGGAGGTGGCCACACTCTTCTTTTGACTCTATCGTCATCTTCCTCCTCCTACCTCTGCCTCGCCACCATCCACCTCATGTCCACCACCATGTGCAACCGCATCCCCACCAGATGCATCACTTATGAATTTGCCGACCCTGATACACTGACCGACACTGGCACTGCCAGTGCCACCGACGTAGCAGCTGGACTGCATGAGCTGACCTTGTTGGTTTTGCCGAAGCCAAAGGCGGAGCCTTGGCCACTGTTGTCATGCAAGGTTGGGCGCCGATCGACGGCTTTCGGCACGTACCCGTGGTTGGATGCGATGTCTCTGGCGGTGCCATGTTGAAAGTGCATATAGCTCCTAAGTATGGTTTTAGTAATTGATGACAATCTCTATGGAATAATGCTTTTGTCGAGATATATTTGAAAAATTACTCTATAGATGGCACCTTAAGGGTATTAGATGGATGCCATAAAGGCGAAGATATGCTTTAAGCTTTGGTATTGAATGACAATTCCGATGGGGGCATAAAGTCCTTTGAGTTTTACATGAATAAATGTTCTATAGTGATGCATGAAGCATATAAGAAAAAGGGTTTCTTCCCTCTTTGTATTACAAAGCAACCAACTTCGATACAACCAACGATAGGTGCTAGGGCGAAAGCAGCACAATCACGCCCAAAAGAAACGAAAGAGAAAACAAAAAAAGAAACAAATGCAAACAGCAATGGATCAACGAAAACGATGAAGACCCACAACCGCTGCGCCCACCGGAGAATTCCACCACACTCCAAGCACTCCGGACCGCCGCATACCAAGCAACACCTTCAAGAAGGATCGCGACGCCGACGACCCTGCTGCCCGGACAAGTCCTAGGGTTTCCCCCGGTACGCAGAGGATTGCGGGGGAAGGGGCAAACACGACGCCCTTCAGGAAGGCACGGTGGGCGCCCACAGACGTCACCGCGTCGGTGTCGGACAAGCCGACAAGGATTTCTCCTGACCACCAACCACCCACGACTCCAGAAGATCCATCGTGCGCCACCAAACACGCCACCCACCAACATGCACCACCACGGCCGTGCAGTCCCCATCGCCGTCTCCCCATGGCAAACGAAGTGAGACCGGCGGGAAAAGAGAAGGCAACCGGGAACGAGGGGCGGCAGCAACAACAGCCACGCGGGAGGGGACAACCTCCACCGCCCGTGGCGGGAACCGGCCGGACGTAGCAACAGGGGCAAACCAGGCAACCGCGACCAAATCTACCGGGGGAAAGGGGAGGTGGAGAAGTGGCCCATGGCCACGACCGGCGTTGTGCCGGCTCCAACTCCAGCTCCCCCGTGAAACCATGTTTCGCCCCCGCGCCGAAGGCCCAGATAGGCCCGGCCGAGCCCAAGACGGGCTCGTGAAGCCCTCATCGCCGTGCTGCAGTACACTAGCCGCTGTCGCCGCCACCCCCTGCACGAGTCACCCTGCCGTCCACCGGAGACGCCGTAGAGGAGCTCCGGCCAGGCAGGCCCAGACCTAGATGGGGCCCTTTGGGCCCAGATCTAGGCCGGGAGGGCACCGCCGCCAGCCACCGCGACGCCCCGCCGCCAAGCAGCATCGTCGCCGCCACCTCGCCACCCGGCACCGCGCCATCCAAGGTGCCACGCCGCCACCGGATCCGCTGCTGCCAAAGTAAGCCGCCGCTAGCCGCCCGAGCCGTGGCGCTGCGCGGGGGGAAAGAACGGGGTTGTCGCCGCCGACACCACACGAGCAAGGCCCGGTGGTCCAGGCCGACGGCGGGGGGAGGGGGAGAAGGGGAGGGGAGGCGCTGGGGAGGGCGGAGAGGACGCCCTCGGTCGCCTCGCTCGGGGAGGCGACGCGGGGGTATAGTGGAGGGAGGAGGGGGAGGGGGAAGGGAGGAGGTCGGGGGAGGAGAGGGCTAGCGGCGGCGGGCGCCCCGGCCGCGGCTACCCGTGACAGGGGAGCCGGCGGCGGCGCGGGTGAAACCCTAGGGAGGGGGAGCCGCCGCTTCGGGAGTAGGTCAAGTTTGCTGCCATTGCTTTTTCATGAAGCATATGAAGTTGATTTAAGAAGAGTTCCATCAAAGCCTCTCGAAGAAGTCCTCATGGTATTACTCTCTACTTACACCTTGTCCATAAAATCCTTGGTATACCTATAATATGAGTTTGTGGACTTGTATAAAATAGAGTATCAGTTTGAGGATTGCCAAGGAAAGAGGCTCCATCGAAAGATTCTTTCCCTAGGGGATCGATCAACTTTTTTTGAGACAATTTACAAAGCTTTATTATGTCGTCACCTGTTGTGCTGGGACGAAAGAGAGGTTCCCGGAATGGCCTAACCACACACGACGGCCTACCCCTAAATTCAAAGCATGCTTCGCTAAATTATGAGCCTCCACATTGAAGCTCCTAAACTCATGAACAAAGTTGCAAGAATTAAAACTACTATAATAATCTATGATTTCATGCACAATCGCTCCATACTCCGCTCCATTCTTCAGCTTGATACTGTCAATTACCTCCTTGCAATCCGAGGCCACGTGTATGTGCTGAAGTTGAAGATCCTCGGACAGCGCCAAAGCCTCCCTCATGGCCAGTGCTTCTATGGTAGCAGGGTTGGTAATCGCTCTGAAGCCCAGCGTAGAAGCTCCTAGGAACGCACCTTGCCCATCTCTGGTTATAGCGGCAATGGTTCCAACCCCTCGCCTCTCTGCAACTGTTGCATCCACATTGAGCTTGGACATATTGTGTGGGGGCTTCAACCATTGCTTTGGTCTTTGTGGCTGGCCGCTGGTTCTCGTCGGCACAACCTTGATCTGCATCTGGAAGTCGGTAATATATCGCTGTATGAAGAGGTGTGTTGACAAAGGGGATTGGTGTAAATCCTCATAAACTGCTTTCCTCTTCGCACTCCATACTGCCCACAGTGTAGTTGCCATCATCAGAAATTGCTCCGGCTTCAGTACTTCATTCAGGGAAAATAACCACTCGCGTGGATCATCAATGATATGTTGACACATCTTTTGGACTAGCTCGTCGTCCAATAGCGGCCATACACACCGGGCGTTTGTGCAATCAAGCATCGTGTGTCTCCACGAGTCCATGGCGCCACACAGTTTGCATGCCGCCGAGTCCCCCATGTATCTGTGAACAAGCACGTCAGCTGTCGGAATGGAGCTTCTCGCCAATCGCCACAGGAAAAATTTGATCTTTGATGGAAGTTTGGCCTTCCATAGCGCCGACCAAGAGTTGCTCTCATGTCCAGCCCCTGAGGTTCCTTCCTCCCCATCTATCCATGATTCTTTCGCGATCTTGGTATGCATGATTAGACTGTATGCAGATTTAACTGAGAAGAAACCTTTCCTCTCCCCGCTTCATGCCTAAAAATCGCTGATATTTCTTGTACAAAGCGGAATACTGAGAACTAGCGAACGTTTTCGTTCGCTGGGGCACTGGCGATCGAGCGGTCCTTGCCATAGAGGCACATTCAGCTCCCCCCTTGGGCCTCCAGGCCCAATTACCATTTCTTAAACAAAAAAATAGAAAACTGTAAAACAATATTTGTCATGATGTAGGTAAAAATAAAGTAGTATAAAAAATTGCCATCTCATACAAAACAATTTTGCCCCTTGTCTGAATTATGAAAAATTTCATGCTACTTTATAAAATCGCATTACTCTAATTTATAAATTTACAATGAGTATGCTCAAAATAAAAAAGAAGGTCATGTGATCTAGAAATAAAAGAAAATTGGCATGCTAAACTTTAAAAAATTGCCATCATGTAGGTAAAAAATGTTTTATCTGGATAAGCCCCAATTAGATTCTATATTTTTTGTTTCCAAAAACAAAAACAAAAACAAAATCAAACACTTGAATTGCCATGGTCAAAAAAGAAAAAAATTCTGTGCCATAAAAAATGTCATCTTCTTAATATTAAAAATGCCATGTTCTTGACTATTAAAATGCTATGCTCTTAATAATAAAATTACGTCCTCTTAAAAATAAAAATGCCATGTTATTGACTATTAAAATGCCATGCTCTTAACAAAAACTGACATCCTCTTATTAAAAATGTCATGTTATTAATTATTAAAATGCCATGATCTTAATAATAAAACTTGCATCCTCTTATTTATAATATGTCATGCTATTAATTATTAAAATGACACTCTCTTAATACTCAAAATGCCATGTGAGAAAATAAAAAGCCCATGTTTTGGAGGACAAAAAAATGCCATGATTTTTGATAGATTTTTTTTGCCATTCTACATATTATAAAAATGCACATGGCAAGTCCATGAAAACACCCCTACCCCTCTGAAAATAGGAAATTTTGGAAATATTTTCAAGTAAAAACGAATTTAAAAGAACCTTCAAAGTATATGTGACAAACTTTACTGCATTTTACACAAAAGACAAGTCCGTTCAGTGGTAAATGCCCACTTCACTCCATAATGAGGTCGCGGGTTTGATTCCCAGCACCCACACGCCTCGGTTTTCATTTTAGTTAGGGAGGAAAAAAAGGGATGTTCGCTAGTGAGCCGTTCGCAGCTAATAGTAGGGAAAACTAGCGTGGCACCATCGTGGTGCCGTGATTTGTGCCAGAAGATCGAGCGAAAGTTGATGCGTTTGCTGGGAAATGCTAAATAACCGACGGTCGCCATATAGCATTTCTCATAACAATACATTTTTTGTGAAAAAACTTTCGATCTATTCATCAACTGATAAGGTAGTACAAAGAAAACTAGAAGTAAAAAGTTACGTCCAGGTCCTTGCACGCTGGTTGTATAGTCCAATATGAATCAATCGAGGAGCATAATCCAATTATGTGGCGCCACCCTTGCTGCCCCGCTCTGTCTCTCCGCCCTACAAGTGACGACATATATTTCCCCACCAGCTGCTTTCATCGAGGAGTGATCTACCCTTGTTTTTCTTGCTAGCCTTCCACGCCCTCTCCGTCAGAATGAAAGCGCTCTTCGACACTAGAATGGATCGTCTAGCCAATCCACGTGATCAATCGGTGATGTACTTCGTAGGTGCAGCAGACCAGCAGTGCAGCTTGGCTATGATCTCATGGAGAAACTAACTGATCTCTCGATGCAAATGAAAGGTGAAACGCGATCAATAGTACACGTGAAACGTGATCAACATCTTTTAGCTACTAGTAGGAGTACTATATAGTTACATGCAACAAACATGGAAATGAAACGGACACACACCGAACACACTACACAGCATACGCTAGCAAAAGATCTAGGCGGCCGCGACGGCCGGCCGCGGCGGCGGTATCGACGACGTCCGCGCCCGGGCCGGCTGAGGCAGCGGCGGCGGCGGCGGCGAAGGGAAGCTGCGGTAGAGGAGGCCGCCGTCGCTGAAGTCGTCGTAGTCGACGTCGTCGTCGCTGTCGTCGGGGCCCTCATCGAAGTTGAGCGCGTAGCTGAGCGGGTCGTATCTGCCGACGCCGCGGCTGTCCCGCCCGCCCCACCGCGCCCGGCCGCCGTAGCCGAAGCAGCAGCACACGGTGGCCCGCAGCCTGCGCCGCAGCGAGCTCGGCGGCGGTGGCGAGGCCTCCATCTCCATGGTGTAGATATTCCGCGGGCGCCGTGACACGGTCAGAGGTCAAAACTGCTGGCCGCGTGTTTAGCCAGGTGGTGTTTGGTTAAGGCGGATATTACGAGTGGATTAGGAGCGGGGGGTGGCGTGTGGACGTGGGGTGGTTAAGTAGGAAGAGGAAGTGTGTGGAAATGACGGAGAAAGACACGCCGGCTGGTGGTGGCGACGGCGTGAAGGGGAAGTCGCCTCGGCGGGCACGGGTTCTCCACCTGGTACCATTAACATAACCGTACTTAATATAAACATCGATATAGTTAGTCACCGTGGTCATCTCGCTAGGACATTCACGTACCATTGAAATGATATTTCACCTTTGTCCTCTTGCTATTTTTAAAAGCAAATTTGTGTTTGTACCTATCAATGGAGACATTGGGCTACCACCATTGGAATATTATTTCACCTTTGTTCTTTGTGTGTGT
>NC_041390.1:129413521-129420281 GCF_002162155.2 Triticum dicoccoides | reverse complement strand
TTTATACAAATGAAATGTCCCTGGGAACGTTCGGTTTCGGCGGACGAAAACATTCGATAGAGGAAGTACCTCCCAGAAAACCATTTTTCTGTGACGCTATTAAACCTTAAACACTGATATTTTGGAACTCATTCTCTAACCAGTTAAAACAACACAGAAAAATGGCATGACGTATAAAACAAATGCCTTCATGTTCAAATTTAATCATGTACCGTGCATTTCTCTAAAATGGATATTGCACATGGATTCTCTCGGCTCCCCACCCCGCCTCGCCCACCTCGGCGACTCGGGGGGAACCCCAGCCGCCGGCCAACAATCACCCCCCACCGCCCTCTCCTGCATCGCCGCCGCCGGAGGGACGATGGGTGAAGCCGCGCCGGTCCCCGGGATGGTGACGGCGGGGCGGATCTGACGCATTGCGAGCTCCCTCCCTTCCCGTTGCACCCCCGATCTCCTCCAGATGCGGCGCGTGCTCCCTGCCTCCTCCCTCATGGCCGCTGCCCCGCAGGTCCGGCGGGGCGTGCCCATGCCTCGGGCATGTCTTGGGGGTGGCTACAGCCCCCCCTCTCCCAGTTGCGTCTGCGTCTGACCCCTCCTCCTCGACGGGATCTGGTGCTCCGCACCAATCTATCGTGTCCTCCGGCGGCCGTGTGCACCTGCTGTGGTGCGGCTCCCCTCCCCATCGTGAGCTTCGGATCTGCTGCTCGACAAGCGGCGGCCTTGGAGGTGCCTGTAGTGCCTGGCGGCTGCTGTCTCTTTTGGCAGGCCGACCGGATCATGGTTGTGCGTGTGTGTTCATCATCACACAACCACCCCCACCCCTGGAGGGGCGAGTCCTTCCCGGCGGTTGTAGACCTGGGCCCCTTCCAGCGTGCATGCTCGGTTGGGGCGGCTTCAGGCCCGACGCGCCCCGGGAGTTGCGCTCCTTCCGGCTCCTTCAGCTCGTCGACACTTGCGCGCCTTCGCACCCCCGCCCTGCTGGTGATTTGGTTGGCCGTCCATCCCGGCACGTCTTCGATTCCAGCGCACCTACGGAGCTGTGCTCTCCCTTCCAGCTCCCTGGGCTCGCGGGCTTCCTTGCTGCTCCGGTCCTGGTGACTCGGATCTGTGCCACCCTCCAGATCCGCACTCGCTCGGGCCTCCGGCCAATGTCACACCCCTTACCATCTCTCATTCCGCGCAGCCGCCCACCTCTGTGCCCTATTTGTCCTTCAGCTGCTCCGTTGCTCACGCGTCCGGCTGACTCCCGGTGCCTCTTCGGCGGTGGGCGTGGCTCCCCTTCGTGTAGTTGTGGCCCCGACCTATCCATGACTTCCTCTTCTCCGATTTGTGATCCGACGGGTTGGGATTGCTCGGACTCTAGCCAGGGCGAAATCCCTACATGCTATGCTGGCAGCGGCGACACCTGCGGGTGTCGTCTCCTTCTTGGAGGCATTGTCACGTCCGTTTCTGAGCCCCTCTTCAAGCATCAGGGGAAACCCTAGTCCTGGTTATCCGGATCGGACAACGGTGGTGTCTCAACGTCATTCTCCTTCATGAAGGCGTCGTCTTGTTTGCTTGCAGCATCCTCGAATCTGGATCTCGAGATTGTGATGGTCTTGTTGTTGGTTTGGGCTACTTCTCAGGATTGCGAGTTTAGTTGTGTTCTTTTCTATTTGGGCTAAGCATCCCTTGCTTTTCTGCTTCGGGCACCATGTTCGCACCTATTACGTTTGTGTCATGTGATGTACCACATCTTGTACTCTGTTCTAAACTTCTTCTATCAATGAAATGATACACAAGCTTTGTGTATTCACGAAAAAAAGGAAATAAAAAATATAGAATAAACAAAAAATAATTTGACAACCTAAGAAAATTTAAAAATTTATATAAACTACCATGTCTCTAGGATTTCATATATAGCACAATGCTAAAACACAAAAAATGTATATAGCAAAAGCTAGTAGTTGCAATGTGAAATAAAATAGTATTTTAACTAATTTTTTCCAACAAAGAATATATTTTATTTGCTCAGAACGAAGCATCCACAACATCCATAACACGATGAGCACACACCCAGGCCTCTGCATAGTTAGGATGCACACAACCACACCAACTCACACACACGCGAAAACATATCGACAACTAGATCTATGATTGACAAACTACAACAATGAACATATCTGTACCAACCATCTCATGACATCAAATAGACAATGAGATTATTCAACATCAACGCCTTTAGGAAGGGAGCAACACTCAAGCTTCGTCGTTATCGGATTCAACCACAAGGCGAGAATCTAGGTTTTCATCCTGAAGAATCAGCTCTTGCATATCCAGCAATGCCTTCAACAAGGTAATGATGCAAGAAAAAACATCGTCATTGTCAGGTATAACCACTCGGGTCTGACCTATGATTTCGCCTCGGAGCTCGAGACCAGGTACTTGAGTAGCACCACCATCAAAGTCACTCGTGTGTTATCACCACCATTTTTCCGTGATCCCAACTGCTACATGCAATGTGACCGTCACCACTGCACCATCATTCCTCTTTGTCAAGTCTCATCCATAATTTGCATTTAACCGCTGAAGTCAACCATCCACCACCGTCATCGTGGAGTCATAGGAAGTCGTTGTAGTATAGTTTGTAGCCACCACTATTCGACCGATCGGATCTGGATCATCACCATCAAGTCGTGGAACGTAACACCGTCGACCGGTCACCGCATGCGTGGAAGGCTAGCACCTAACCGCCGCGGTCCACATCCAGCAAAGAGCTCGATGCACACCGGGCACCCGGCATCAAATCTGTTTGGATCTAGCTGAGATCGGCCCGGACACGGAGCTGCCACCACAATCAAGGACACGACCCTAGCCGGTGGCGAGCGCCCCACATAGTCAATCCCACTCCGGCATGAAGAACTGGGCGCGCTCCCAATTGTTGTATATCAGGATGTATGTGTCCCATGGCAAGAAAGCGGCAAACAGACGAGAGGATTGGGGAGATTCAAAACATAAAAAAAATATACGATGGGGGAGTGCTCCGCCGCCGCTATCTGTCCTCGAGATAATTGCATCTATAGTCCTCATAGTCGCTCGCGACATTCAACTTAGTCCTGGAACTCGCGTATTGCATCAATACGATCCCGGTACATGAAAATACATGCTCAATACGGTCCCTAAGGTTGAAACAGCAATCCTGACTCTACACGTTGCATACTTCGTACTTCTATAGTTGACGGGCCCACTTTTCTGTGGGCCGAGAAATAAAACGGATTGTCGGTGGGCCGAGAAATAAAAGGAAAAATGATCGGTGTGGATATTCGAACCCGCATGGCACCGTCGCTGCGCTAGCTAACCACCAAGCAAAGTACGTGCGGCCGAAATATAGGAATGCATCCTCTCTTATATTAATACGTTCTTTAAAAAATCATAAATCTATAAAATGTTCAATAGTTTATTTAAAAAACGTTCATCGATTCAAAGAATGTTCATGATTAAAGAATAACAGTTCGTGTCTAGAAAAAATGTCCCTGAATTTTTCTAAAATATTTAAAACAATGTTTGGGAGTTAAAAAAATATTTCATTTAAAACAAATGTTCACAGATTCAAAACATATTCATGAATTCAAAAAATGTTTGTCACAAACAAAAAATGTTTCCGAATTTCAAGAAATGTTCGGCTATGCAAAAAAATGTTGACGAGTTCTAAAAAACATGTACGCAATTTCAGAAAATGTTCTTAAATTCAAAAAAGATTCACGAATTTGTAAAAACAATCAGGAATTTAGAAAATATTCGCATCTTCAAAATTTTGGTGAACATTTTTTCACTTCGATGAACAAATTTTAAATTCGAAAAATGTTCACCCCAATTTTTAAAAATGTTTACTGAATTTAAAAACTGTTCATGAATAAAAAAATATTCACAATTTTATATTCACAATTTCAAAAAATTGTACTTAGTTAGTTTAGGGCGGTATGCACCAGGTTGCTCGCGCCAAATAGGAGACCGCTAAAAAAGTGAGCACGGACAAAATCCAGAACACACAGAGACAGCTGGGCCGTAGCTTTAAAAAAAAAAACCTAAACGCTGTCTGGTGCGCGAGCGCTATCAAACGCGCTGGAACGGCCGCACCACAGCCGTCCATCTCGCGCGACCGCACCACACGTTGGCGTGGTGGACCGACCAGGGGTGACGGTGGGTTTTGTCGTTTTTCCCCTTCGAAATATGGGGAGGCGCGCCCCATCCTCCCGTTCCCCGTTCCCCATTCCCACTCTACACTCCGCAGGCGACTAGTCCCCACGAAATCTCTAAGGCTTCGCGGCGAGCGCGGCCGGCGGGAGAGCCGGCGACGAGTTAATTCAAGGTAGCAAAGGATTCCGCAGCAGTTCGACGAGGGGTGAGGGCGGCGGGCGCGTGCCGGAGAAGGAGGACAAGGAAACGACGACGGGGGAGGGGGGCGGAGCTGGTGGTTCTGCGTGAGGCGGCGACGAACCCGGGAGACGCGAGTTCCTGCTGCTTCGACGACCCGAGGTCAGTTTCTCATACGATTCCCCTGCTCCCCCCACGTCTAGTGGTTTGCTGGTGTTTCGTCGCCGACGGCCTCGTCGTCATCAATGACCCGCAGGTGAGGCTCCCGGAAGGGAGGGAGGGATTTTTGTGGCTTGATACCTTTTTGACTACCTAATGATTTTGTGGAGGTGCTTCAGACCTATTTCTCGCGCCATTGGGCTGCGGCATCATCTGCCCCCCACATATTCAGATGCATCCACTGCTGAAGTAGGGTTCACCCAGAACTCGGGCAATTTTTCCAGACGTAGGCAATACTGTGTGTGTTTTGTAGGCATTTAGACATAAATTAGTATGCAATAAACATTGTGTTTTAGTAGGGAATCAGAATAGATAGTTTCTAAGGTCTAGCAGTTCTGTTTTTTTTTTTTGTAGTCAATCAGATATGAGATAAGTAGGCAAATGGCGTCCTAGCAGTTTCTAAGGCTTGCAGCAGGAGCTACTGAGATGTTTCCTGGAATTGATTGTCAACATTCGTAGAAGAAGCTTGCCAGTAGTATCAGTCAAAAAATGCTGCCACACGCGATGATTATGTTTCTGCGTGAAATGAAATGATGCGGGTGTAATTAGTTTAGGAGAATAATCAGTATGAAATGCAGGCAAGCATATAGAGAAATATAGGCAATCAGATAGAGATTTGTAGGCAACAGTCATTTAGAAAATAGGCAATATTGTGTGTGTTTTTTATTTTTATTTTCGAGTTTATTTGATGATGACCAACCAGGCTTCAGCTTGGTCTTTGTCCTGGTTTTCTGGATTTGGATGTAGGAATGACCGACTAAGTTACTGTCCGGTTTGCAAGGATGGATGGGATGGTGCCGACGGAGAAATTTGCAGGTCTTAGCATTCCATATGAAATAAAACCAAATTAAGCCAGCTTAATTGAATCAACTTTTTTTAATCAAATGAAGGCAAATGTGTTGCCTCTGTTTTTGGGGGGAAAACGCAGCGTTTGTTTGGCGTGGAAACTTCATCCTTCCTGATACGTGTGGATACCTTCTGCTTCGAGAAATTTTTTTGGTCTATATATGTGTGGATACATGAATCATTTTCACTTTTGCTGCTTGCTTTTTTCCACATCGTATCATCCCAGTTGCTTCATTTTATTTTGCTACCCCTAATCAATATCATCATACACCTGAAAACTGACATTTATGAGAATTTTCATGAATTCACAATGCTTTTTTGTGGATAGTTAGCATGTTTTTAATGATCTATATATCTCGACAATGCATGTAGAATAATGGGAGGGGCAACTCTATGTATTCTTTTTTCTGCAGTCGTAGGCGCGATCCCAAAACTAAAACAGATTTCATATGCATCCCACATTTTCTTTGTCTTTTCTGTGTAGGCAAGGTTTTGCCTCCAGTAGTCGGCAAGGATTTTCAACACCAGTTTCTTCGGCATCCCTGGACTGGCAGTATTTAAGATGGAGGACTACATAGATGAGCACACTGGCGAGGTACAGTCCACACACACCCTATTTCTTTTGTTTCTCGTCTCCGATACATGTTTTCCCCAACATTGCCACGACCTCCCGATATCAGCTTGCCCAGTCCGGGCAGAGGCATGGGACAACAAACACATAGGGACAGTCCGGGCAGAGGCATGGGACAACAAACACATAGGGACAGTCCGGGCAGAGGAATGGGACAACGAACACATAGGGAAAGACGCAAAAGTAGATAAAAAGCCAGAGGGTGGATACGGAAAGCTCCATGTGAGATTTTATTCCTGTTCTTGAACAGTTTTTAGTAGGCATCAACATCTTCTCATACCAGCCTAACATCCCCTTAATATCTTTTTTTATTGTTTTTCGTTGTGTTTTTCATTCACCACTAAAAACCAGATGAGGACAATATACACGCGGGGTAGGGGTTGGCCTTTTTGTTGGTTACGAGCAGGTCCACTTTGGTTTTTCATCCCTAGTGCCGCCTCACCCGACGAACCAAGTCGTCCATAACTAGACGAACACCCACACCAAGTCGTCTAAACTGAAGAACACACTCGCCTACCACCTCGATGACCTAGTGTCGCCTCACCCAATGAACCAAGTCGCCTAACCTGAAGAACACACTTGCCTATCCCCCTCGGTGACATAGTGTCGCCTCACCCAGCGAACCAAGTCGCCCAGAACCAGACAAGCACCCACACCAATTCGTCTAACCCGCAGGACGACACTCGCCTACCCCCTCGATGACCTGGTGTT
>NC_041390.1:129410395-129412271 GCF_002162155.2 Triticum dicoccoides | reverse complement strand
GACATACACCCGCACCAAGTCGCCTAACCCGAAGGACGTACTTGCCTACCCCCCTTGGTGACCAAGTGTCGCCTCACCCGATGAACCAAGTCGCCCAGAACCAGATGAACATCCACACCAAATCGCCTAACCCGAAGAACACACTCGCCTACCTATCTCAGTGACCTAGTGTCGCCTCACCCGATGAACCAAGTCGCCCAGAACCAGACGAACATCCACACCAAATCGCCTAACCCGAAGAACACACTCGCCTACCTATCTCAGTGACCTAGTGTTGCCTCACCCGACGAACCAAGTCGCCCAAAACTAGACGAACACCCACACCAGCACATTTGTGTATGCTGACCTCCTAGACGTGTTGGCTTTCATAGAGAATCCAAGGCGGAGAGCGTAGGCTTTATAGTGTGTCTTAGCACCTTCAAGCGTGTGAAACTCCATGCCGATATAAGGTTCCTAGATCGCACCTCATTCTCATCAAAACCTAACAAGCCAGCGTCACATGTGCGACCTTGTCCACCATTCCTAGGCAGAGTTAAAGCCGGGCTGAGCACGGCAGGGGCGGGCGCAATAGTTTCAGCAGTTGCCGTCGCATCAGACACACCAGTAGCAGCAACCGCCGCAACACGAAACCCCGCACCGACGACATCTATGACAGGAGAAGAACACAAATCCGGCGACTCGCCCACCCCGTCGATAGAGATAGGGACCTTTTCAGGTTGGGCTTGTGTGCAGTACAGGGGACCACCATCACAATCAACAAAGTCGTCGGGGAGCTCATTGAGATCAAAGCTGCCCATCTGCACATTTTAGAAGACAAAATAGGGGAAGGAATCAATACCGCAAGCGACATAATGTGAACGAAACAGTAGCATTTTTCTTTCTCTTTTTTCTATCATACAAGTAATATCAATGAGCAGAGGGCATTTTGTTTCGGAATCACTGCTAGGTTCAGATACCTGCCTTTTTTGTGTGTGTTTGTAAGCAACTATACTTTTACTTTTTTTAGCTCATCCCTTTTTTTATTTTGTAAGAAACAGGCCTTTTTTCTTACTTATACCCTACTTATTATTGCCGAGTTTGTAAGAAGCTGGACCTTTTGTAAGCAACTACAGAAGTTTATTATACCCAGATTATTAAAAAAAATCATACAAACAAACAACCACGATTCTACAATTAATTAGTTCTCTCTTTCTTGTTTTTTTGCAGAAGCAAGGTGCAAGACAATTGGCAAGAAACAATTCAAGAACCCACAACTTTTATGCAGTATCATGGTTGTACAGGAGGCAAGGACAGGGGACCAGATTTGGGGCAAGATTCAAGTCAGGTTTTCGCAACACTTGGGTACAGGAGGCAACTATGCAAGTAGTAGAGCATGGGGTACGTACGTGCAAAGGGGGGAGTTCCACTAGCTCTAGTAGAACTGAAAAGAATTTGAATGGACCTGTTATCTTTCTTGTTTTTTACCAGGAGAAACTTGCCCAGTTCTGGCAATTTTTTTGCCCACGTTTTCTTCAGATTGTTGCCTGATCAACACAAATAGTTGCAGACAAGGTTGTCTTCTTCACGAATTTTCCACGATCTTTTTGACTTTGATTTTCACACACCCTTTCTTTACTGTGTTTTTGCTGCGGGAGGGGGAGCTCCCCACTGCTAGGACATGGCGTGCGGCGGCGGCTGGGGAAGAAGTAGGGGTGGGCATAAAAAACCGAGGACCGAAGACCGGACCGAAAAAACCAGGACCGAAGCCGAAAGAACCGATGACCGAAATTTCAGATATAAAATCGGTTGTCAATTTAACAAAACCGAAGTAATTTCGGTGATTTCGGTGCCAATCATCCGCTGACCGAACTGACCGAAGTACCGAAGAAAAAAAAAC